>NC_064282.1:84904380-85204380 GCF_019186545.1 Solanum stenotomum | reverse complement strand
TTGAGTAAAGATAAACACCAAAATTTGTACCCATTTACTCCATCTATATGTCCTACGAATATGGCCATCTAGCCCTTGGTTCAAGCTTTCCTTCATTAACATGATACTAAGCTGGACACCCAAATATTCGCAAGTATGAATAGAAGAGGGTTCACCTGATCATACCTCATTCAGAGTCATGAAGAGAAATCAATTTTCCAAAAAAAACAGAATCGCCACTTAATTTTTTTAGTAAAAATCAAGAAATAACTTAAGGTTTCAAAAGATATAAACAGATAAAATCAATTAAAAATAAAAGGGTTCGGAGTTCAATGCACATTCCGAGAAGGTGTTAGGCCCTCGGAATGTCCGCTAACTTGCGATTGACCGAGGATTTGACTAAAATGACTTTGACTATTTTTTGAAGTTTTAATTAAGTAAAAGAACTCATTTGTTTTTATTTATTTATTTATTACTATTTTTTTTAATTAATAATTTTTTTAAGGGGAAATAAACTAAAGAGGATCATTCAGAAGGGAAGTAACTTAAGTGTTGACAAGACTAATGATAAAATAAAGATAAGTAATAAATAAAATATATATATAAGAAAAACTAATATTTTAACTTTTGAATATAAAGAAAAACGACTATCTTTGGAAAATTAATTAAGTTGAACCAAAAGTGTTAGTCAATACAATAACAAATAAATAAAGAGGAGAAATGAGAGAAAATTGAACTTGGGCCAATTTGTCCAAATCCTCAAATCTGATGGGCCCAGATTCATTTCCTTGTCCTAAATCTAAAAAGGGAAAATTAGCAATTAAGTCATAATACCTAACATAATTAGTCAAAATAACAACACTTTAAAATATTTATTTAAAATGGCAGAATGACCCAAAAAATGGGTCTTGTCCATTTTTACACCTGCTGGACCTGCCGATTTTTTTTTTTGGGCTTTTGGCCCCTTTCATTCTCATTTGTCATGATATATACCAAGTGTATATTTGATGTATACACCATGTATACCGCTAATTCTCAAACTCCCGGACCTGTAATTTTATTTGAATTTCGTATTTCCACATTTTTCACCTGTATTTTCACGTTTTTGAACCTGTATACCGTATTTTACGACTGTATACCGATGTATACAACAAGTATATCAATCTGTTTTCAGCTTTCCGAAATTTGAAAATTCGACTTCCAACCCTTACTTATCCTTCAGTAACCAGTTCTTCAATTTCCTTAACTCGAAAATGATGTTGACTGGATCAAGAAAATATAATTGGGCCTCTAAGAACCAATCAACGAAATGCAAGGAAAAGGAGTCTCCAAGGACTTGGAGGGGCCGGTTCACGCATGAAAAAAAGAACAAAAGATAGAAATTAGCAATGCTTTAAATCTGGATAACACAACCAAAAAAAAGACACATGTAAAGAAAAAGAAACGAGGCAAAATATGCATGTGATTAGTTCAGTGTCCCAAAGTTATACAAAAAATGACACAAGAATGCATATAATGTTCAAAGAATCCTTCTCCTAGAATTAAACTAACTCCCACATGATAAGATAAAATACTAGAACGATGATTACAGGTAGGAAATTAGACTAGCATTGTTCAAATGAGTAATTGGTTTATGCCTAACTATCTAGATGAAGACAAATGATAAGGAGGAACCTATTAATAAAAAAATAGAGTAAACCATTGGAAATATCCTCTATCCAAAACTATTGCTGGAAGAATTAAAAAGTACCAAAAAAATCAGATTTTTTTTGTAATTAGCAAATCACATAATAGGCTCTCTATAGGAAAAGGAATCATTTCATGATGGAAGAAAAAAACAAGAAATACTTACTTATGGTCCAACTATAAGACTTGTTCAATATAAAGAAAATAACACCACAAAGAGGTTTGCATTACATATTAAAACAGGGCTCAGACAACAAAGTGGCTGCTAAAAAATATACGAAGTACATAAAATAGTAACGAAATTAATGAAAACTTGAAATTACAAGCGGCAAACCCAATTTAACTGCAAACTTGAATATGACATGCTCCTTTACTATCCAAACTAGGACAAGAAATACGCTAGACTATACATGAATTTTAAACTAAAGCTACCTTATCACTATTAGTAGTAGCAAAACAAGCAATTTAGGACTTCAAAAATATAAAATGGGAAAAAAACATTTTTTGGGTAATCTAAGCAGAGAGATGAAGGGACACTTGATTCTACCTTAAGCTAAAACAAATATGGACAACACCATAAGACAACACGCTACTGCTTCATCAACTAATCTTTAGCTTTTAAATATTTGAAGGTCAATAACAAGTAACGACCTACGACGAATAACAGAGGAATGTACACTAAAAAAAAAGAAGAAGAACAGAGCAGGTCAACACAAGCTCAAAAACATTTATTCAACTCGGCAGGTATAATGACGATAACGAAACAAATAGCTAGAGTCTTACAACACAAAAGATTGGCACAAAATGGGTATTCAAACTTAAACAAGCCAAATCGCTAACCTATATTAAACTCGAACTAACCCCAAAATCTCTAATCAATGGTTCTGAAAGCATAAATACTAATAAATCTATTCAAACAGTAAAAAGAGAATAGCATAATGAGTATACTAGAAGAAAACCATATCGAGCCCTAATAGCTGCAGTAAACTAACTAGAGCCAAAGCAAGAACAAAATGAGTGACCACGGATTTTTATAACCCAACACATACGCAAAGTTTCATTATGAAGAACACACATCGAATGACCACACGACATGAGGAATAGAAGCGTGAACACGCAACACTTCAAAGATACAAGGATCTGGATACACGTAAGTTCAAACAAAACATGACAGTATCAAGAAATAAGGGGGAACCGGGTTTACCTTTATCGGAGCAGCGAAATGGGACAACTAACAAGCTCGGAAGAACAACGATTTCTCACACAACCTTGAAATCGAATAGCCGACCCCAAGAATTTCGACAAACCAAAACTAAAGCGAGCAAGAATAAGCCAAAACTGAGATTTCCTCTCTCCATGATTTAAGAACTGGTCCGAATAATGGTATGTAACAATATATCTATAACTTTAGTGTAACTTTCGTCTATAATCCTAGCTTTTTACTCCAACTTTCTCCCTAACTTTTTTCCAATATTTTTCTCCAACCCCACACAATGAATAAGAAGGGGTATTTATAGAAGGAAAATTTAGGGTTCCAAGCTTGGGGCAAACAGATGAAATCCGGATAAGACAAGGCCTATTCGAAAATTCAAACTCCAAATACCTTTCACAATTCGGGATAAATATCTTTTCTCTGAAAATTTGCCCCATTTCGGAAGAGGAAATGGGAGATAAACGGCTGGGATCGAATCCATCATCCTTGGACGCCGACATGTCTTCATCTCGGGGTTGCAAGGATGAAAACACGTCGCTTTATGCTGTTGCGCTTGTACGACTTGAGAGGGACACGAGAGAAGACGATAGGGAGACGAAGCGTACTGCTTTTCATCTACTTGACGCCGTGTCCTTTGTGAACGTTGGAGGACGCATTCTCATCGCGTGAGGAAGAGCAAAGCACGTACATGGGTCGGGTGGTCGCTCACGCGTTGCTGCCGTTTGGATCGTTGTTTATTCTTGTTGTTACGCCGTGTATTGCTGCTGATTTTGTTTTGCTGGGAACTGTACGCTGCAGTTATGGGTCTCTTTGAGAATAGAAAAGGAGCTGGGCCGGGTCGAAGGTATTTGCTAACGAAATTGGGTTGGGAATGGAGTTGTTTGACTAAAATGGGAATGAGGTATGGGCTGTTGGAAATTAAAGAAAAGGTCCCAAAACTAAAGTCTTTTGGTGAGTTTAAAGTAAGATATAGCTAAATGAATTAATAATCTAGCCAAATCGAATTTAATTTGCAAATTCAGCTAAAATCTAATTAAGATGAATTAATATAATTAATTTAGAAGCTTCTCAATCTTAACGAAATAAAATGATTAACTTAGTTATAAAATAATTGATTTAAATACAAGCTAATTACTTCAAAATTTAAAACTATGATTCAAGCCAAAACTAAATTAACAAAAATACTTATTTTAACAATGTAGAAATCTTTTGATATGATTTTCAGTTATATATGAAATATACTAATTACATACATATATAATTATACGAAATATATTTAATATTTAAAATACTATAAAATCGACGGAAATACTTAAAACAACCTTTAAACTATTTGAATTTTATAAAGCTAATTATTCTAAATCATTTCAAAATTAAGAAGCTCGGAAATCAATTATTATCGGGGAGGGTCAAAATTGGGTGTCAACAGTGTCATACCCGGAGCCTACACCGTGGGAGAGACTGGCACCCGAAGACCATTGCTGGCCTCAAGCAACCCTTGGCCTGACTTACTTAACTCAGCGGAAGACTTAAACATAAGAAAATATAACTCATGCATAACTTAAGAAATAATAGTTTATCCAAAATGGCAACTCAATCTTTAAACAACATCTGAATGATAATGTAAAGACAACTGAACTACTAACTGTCTATGAAGCCTCTAAACAACTGAGATGGATGTTGGGACAAACCCCACAACATCCTAATGAACTAAACTTGAAAGCGAATAAAAGGGGTCCTCCGGAATGCAAGAAGGCTCACCAAAGGACTCTGAATGCTCAAGCTGGATCAACGAGGCACTGGATGCTGATCCTAGTTACCTGCGTCTGCATCATAAGACGATGAAGGCCAACTGGCATCAGTACATTTAATGTACGAGTATGCGAGTTGGAATGCTAAACAACAACTTAAGCTTGGAAAGAGTAAGAAGGAACATTTACCTTGGCTCTATACAACTCATGAATAACTAAACTCAATATAAAGCAATAAGACACATGCAATATATATATATCTTGTAAAACAGTGTTGTCACACCCCAAACTCAAGGGGTGCAACTGGCTCCTAATGCCAAAACTCAGTCCCGAGCCGACCCTGTTGAACCATTTGCTACTAGCGCATGGCAGACACACACAACCAAGAAAGCAAACTAGTATATCCCAGCTTAAAACTATGCCCTCGGCCGGTAAGGCCCCTGTCAACATATATATAAAAGAAACAGCTACTCCCAAGAGTTCATATAAAGAAATAGCCAACTAGCACATAAGTCCTGACTAGGCCGTCGAGGCCTCCATGCTATCTATACAAAAACTGGAAGCAGGTATATATCAAGACAATACATCAAACAGCTCACGAGCTTCAACAAACCAACAAAAGTAGGCCAGCATGGCCATAACCTAGCTCTATACCCCACACACTAATCTACAAGCCTCAAAGAGCAGTAAAGATTGGCGGGACAGGCCCCAGCCTACCCATAAAAATATACACAACAAAAGCTAACAAACCTCTAAACTTTGGCAGCTCCGGAGGAAAGGGGCTAGCCAACCGGATAGAAGTCTATCCTGCTACTGAGGAGGTCTACTCGGTCGTCTGTCAGGACTTGCATGCATGAATGCAGCGCCCCAGGCAATGGGGCGTTAGTACAAAATAATGTACAGAGTATGAAAGGCTGTAGACTAAATGAACAAGTATCATAATATATCAAAAGCAATCAGGTAAGAAAATCAAATTTAGATAAGCATGTCAACCCACTACTGAATCTAATAAAATACAATGATGATCAAACATCAACCTAACCAAGCCCCCATAATCCCGGTAGGTACAAACAACATACCACCTACTTAGGCACCCATAAGCCCAGAAGGTGCCAAATCAATCTACATAACCTTATCGGTAGTCCCTTGTCTTTGTAAAAAGTCACACAACCCTTTTTGGCAACGATATAGCCCCGTAGGCAGCGCATAGCCCTCTTAGGCAACATCATAGCTCTATGGGATGCACGTAGCCCTTTTTGGCATCACATAACCCTGTAGGCAATACATAGCCTTCTTTGGCGTCAAAATATCCCCGTAGGCAACACATAACACTCTTTGGCATCAATATAGCCCCGTGGGCAACACATAGCCCTCTTTGCCAATAACATAGTCCTATTAGACAACATCATTTCCCTCCATAGGAAGTTCATATCTCAACAGCTAATCATAATATCCCTAAGGGTGACAACAAATAATTAAATAGGCTGAAGGCGAGCAATTTAGCTATAAACAATAAATATGAGTAATGTCCAAGTCGTTCCTAACTTAGGGTTGTTCTGAACAGATTATGAGTCCCTAAAATAAGGGTTTATAACCACTCAATCACCCAACCACTCACAATTACATCTACAATATAACTAACATTAACTACTATATTATATCACTCCCAAGCTCTAAGGAAACATGCCAAACGAAAGGAGTAGCCTTAACATACCTTTTCCTTTATAATTTATGCTGAAAACACCTCTGTCCACACTAAGGGTGGCAACGGAACCGGTAATGGAACTACCGGACCGGGACGTTCCGGAACCGGGCACCACGGGCCAGAGCCGAACCGGAACCGGGACGGACCGGAACCGGTAATTCCGGAAAAAAATACCTGTACCCGTCCCGGACCGGTAACGGACCGGACCGGACCGGACCGGAAACCGGGTCCAACCGTTATAAATTATATTTTTTTATTAAAATTAAAAAATTAGGAATATTACACTTAAAAATTTATACTTTTAAAGTTTTAAATACAAACTTTCAAACTTTTAAAAGTATAAAAGTTTAAATTTCACAATTTAAAACTTTGAAAATTTAAATTCAAACTTTAAAACTATAAAAGTTTAAATTTTACTCTTTAAAAGTTTGAAAATTTAAATTCAAATTTCAAACTTTAAAACTATAAAAAGTTTAAATTTCACAATTCACACTTTAAAAGTTTGAAAATTTAAATTTGAATTATAAACTTTAAAACTATAAAACTATAAAAATTTAAATTTCACACTTTAAAGTTTAAATTTTAAAAGTTTGAAAATTTAAATTCAAACTTTAAAACTATAAAAGTTTAAATTTCACACTTTAAAAGTTTGAAAATTTAAAACTTTAAAACTATAAAAGTTTAAATTTCACACTTTAAAAGTTAAATTTGAACTTTTGAAGACAATAATAAAAAAAAATTAAGGCGAATAGCCTATACTTTTATTAATATTAATTAAATAGTACAAGTTGAGTTACAAAATATTAGTAGAGTATTAAAAAATCTAATCTACACAGCCACCTTCTAGGAAGGGTTCTGTTTGAATTAGACCTCGAATTATTATACTCATACTAATAGACATTTAAATTTAATAGTTCATGCTACCAAGGAAATCTTTTTTTAAATCATTTAACATTTCTCTAGTAACATGCTCTGGAATTGGTTGATTAGCTAGTTCTTCCATTGCATCAATGCCGTCATCACTAAAATCTAGCATTATTTCATCAACGTCATTTTCAAATTTGGTCGGTAGAGGTGGACGACCATAACTCCTTCTCTCGCCATTAATCCAATCTCTAAATAGTACGGATATCTCCAAGCTATCTGCTGCTAATGAATATCTATGCTCTCCAATTTGAAATCTTGCTGCACTAAAAGCGCCTTCCGAAGCTACTGAAGATGCTTGAATAGCTAACACATCTCGAGCAACCGGTTGTAGTTTTGGAAATCCTTTGCCGCGATTGCTCCACCATTCTAGAAGATCAATAGTAGTAGGTTCTGTATTTTGATTAATATATGCATCAAAATCATTTCTATCATTATGAGAAAGTTCAATAATACAATCTATCATATCATCAATATCATCTTCATTATTATATCTACTCCTAGAACTTTGAGGCTCTTCGTTATGTACTACATTCCTTATATTAGAATTATACAAGTCGTACAATTTTCTAGCTTCAATTTTTATACTATCTTTAACATCTTGACAACTAGGTGTTTCATCATCTTCACTATCAATACCCAAATTAAAATATATTTTATCAACCATTCGTGATGCACCTTCATCTTTGTAATGTGGGTTTAACAAACAAGCAGTTAAATAAATTTGAGGAATAGGAATAAAATATTTTTTAAATTTTTCAATCATTTTCTTAACAGATTGTTCAAATCTTGGTTTATTTTTGAATTTATAAAATTTAGTAGAAATAGCACAAATATTAGGTAAAACAGAGCAAATAGTTGGATAATAAAGTGCAGATATTTTTTTTGTAGTTAAATAAAAAACTTTTAAGAATTCTATAAGTTCTTTTATGTCATTCCAATCATTATCATCAAGTCTATATGTCATATTTGAATTATGAGCATTCCAAACCATTTGTAAAGGTTTCCTATATTCATAAGCAACTTCAAGCATTTCAAATAAAGAATTCCATCTTGTACACACTGATTTTGGAATTTTTCTAGGTGGAAGATTAAATTCACGACAACGATTTTCAAAATCTCTACGTCTAGACTTAACTTGACATTTAAAAATAAAATGACATGCAGTTTCAACTTTTGTGCAACCATCATCATATATTGCTATACCATCTCTAACAATCAAATTATATATGTGTGCAGCACACCTAATATGAAAACCATCAATATAAATAGGGCAAAGAGACGGTTTTAGTATTTCAACAGCATTACTATTATTAGAAGCATTATCTAATGTGACACTACTTATTTTATCACAAATTCCATAGTTTTGCAAAACATCTATAATTGTTTGAGCTATATAACTACCGGTTTTATGCATTTCACAACATTTATAACCTAAAATTCTTTTTTGCAAAGTCCAATTTTCATCAATCCAATGCGCAGTAATTGTGAAATAATCATTACCATTTACACTACGGCCCATATCAGAAGTAATAGCTATTTTACAATTGTTATAATAAAATAAACAACGAAGATATTGAAAATGTTGAGCTTGATAATCAAAGATAGCCTTTTTAATTGTATTTCTAGTAAAACCTTTAAAATGTGGATTATACACAATTTGAATATAATGAATAAAACCGGGATTTTCAGCAAAACTAAATGGCAAACCCATAACAACAATCATTTTAGCTAATTCTTCAAGATCTTTTTCTCTACTATATGACCGTTGTATACTAGAACCAGAAACATTAGAAGGATTTAATTGTGTTTGGACCATATTAGAGCCATCTACTCCTACATTTTCAGGAAGGGTGGTACCATTTTTTTTAGCTTCGGCTACAGCTTTAGCATGCAAAAATTCATTTTTACAACATGACATTAAATGATTACTCAAATGTCCCGTCCCACCCTGTTTTCCTACAGTTTTATGATTCATTCTATGTTTACATTTATTACAAATAGCTTGTGTTTTATCTTCATTCTGAGTCATAAATTGCCACACAACTGATTTTTTAGCGCGTTCTACCTTAGTCCTAGGATGCACGGGGGGAATGGGAGCAGGACAACGAAAGGGAGCGGGAGCCGGGGAAGAGGGATTGGGAGGGGGACTAGTAGCCGACGGTGGCTCAGTTTCATCATCATCATATTCATCAACATTATTATCAAAACTATCAACATAATCATTAACATCATGTTCATCATCTTCAGGTAATTCCTCTTCAAAATTACCAAATCTTCTTTGTAAATGTTCATGATAAGGATCTAATCCACTATTACTATCAATATTAAAAACAGTTTCATCAACATGCGTATAATCATCCGTATTTATTCTTAATTGAGAAGTTTTTTTAGTTTTAGATTGAGAAGTACTACCGGTTTTTTTATTTTTCTTGGATTTTGAGCTAGATAAATTAGTGAACGAATTAACTATGGTTGTTTTACCCTTTTCAATAATGTTTTTTCCAAAATCCATATTCAAAATATAAAAAGTGAGCAAATTATATATAATACGAAAATGATTAGCAAAGTTTTAAACAAATAAACAACTAAATAAGTAGAGACTAGAGATTAATTACTCACAAAATAAATAATTAAATGTAAACAAATAAATAACTAAATGAAAAGTGAGTTGGAACGAATGTACCAAACGTCTACTTAAAAAAGTAGACGTGTATGACCGGAAGGCGAAAATTGAAAGTTGAATTTTGAAGCTCCAATTTCCAAAGATCAAATTCGTAATTTTAACGAGAAGTCGAGAATAAGAGAATTTAGAGAGTAGAGAGTAGAGAGATTATAAGATATTTTTGTGAGTGAAAAGAATGAAAGATTAGGGGTATTTATAGTTAAAAAAAAAGGTTGAAAATGTAGTTTTAAGAAGTTTGGGGTATTAAAAAAAGTTTGGGGGGTAGGGAGGTGTAAATGGGGGGTTATGGGGTGAAAGAGCCGTTGGTGGGGCCCAAAACCCGTTGCCCAACGGCTATTTTTCAAAATTTCAGATTAAAAAAAAAAAAAAAAAGTTTCGAACCGGACCGGACCGGGACGGAACCGGGACTAACCGGACCGGGACGGACCGGTAAATCTCGGTTTCCGTCCCGTTACCCCTCCCGGACCAGAACAAGTCCGGATATAACCGGCACTATCCGGAACCGAGACGGAACTGGTAACGGACCGGAACGGACCGGAACCGGTACCGGTACCTCCCGGTTCCGTTGCCACCCTTAGTCCACACCATTACAACACTAAAGAAAAAGGTAAAATCAATAATTAATTAAGGATAAAAATTACTACGACAATTCGACAATCGATACAGATTCCTATCGTAAACTACAATCCAAGACCTAAGGTATTCGTAAACTGATAAAAGGTGATTCCTACCTTTCTTTAAATGACCAAAACACTTGAATACAATCACTCCACTGAAAAAAACCCTGCTGCCATAACCTCTACGGAGCTACACCGCTCAATTCACCGTGAAAATTATACCAAAATGATGAGCTCGCGACGTAGGGCAATTTTCGATAAAAGGCCAAGAAGAGATCATGAACACACAAGGATGATTTGAGGAGTATTTCTCTGATTTTTTTGGGTTTCTCACGATTTGGAATGAACAAAAATGAAGAAGATGCTATCTTATAAGCTTACCGACTTAGGGGACCCACCTCACGTGCCTGCTTGTGCAGTCTCGCAAAAATGCGAATATCTCTCTATTCTGAAGTCGTATGAACAAACCGTTTGATGAGTTAGAAACTAGACTCGTAGACCTTCGATTTAATGGGTCGTGGGACCCATAACTCGTTATAGATTGGGAGAATCCTTTCGAAATATTTGACCCAAATTTTAGAGAAATCTTTAAAAAGGAACTTACGATAACTTTCACCCACTTTTATTTTGTGACTTACCTTACTTCAAAACTTGAGATACAACCCTTTAACACTTAAAATATGACATACCACATCATTTTTAATTTATTACTCACCCTCTTTGTCTTTCCATGAATGTACGAATTAATTTAGACGTTTAGAAAAGTCAGGGTGTTACAAATGTAAGCAACCTAGTTTGTTAAAGATAAAGCAATAAAAAACTCAAATTTACTTATATATAAAAGTAATATAACTTTTATGGGAGATTCTCTAACCGATAACTATCACTATGAGCCTAAGTGGTGATACATCGTCTTGCCTACGTTGCCAGAACTGTCTTATACTTTGCCGTCATATAGAACACTTAACTTAGTCGATCTACTAGTCAATGCTAAAAGCATCTTAAGGAGTCATCTAAAAAGTATGATCCTTTACTACCCATGATGGCTACATGGTTTATGGAGACTTGAGTTAATATGAACTCTCATCCCCATATCGGTGCTCAATACTACTCCCAAAATATACTTAGCTCATATGTTTGTAAAAACAAAATTCTTTCTTTGAATTGAGATAATTACTCAAAACTTAGCTTAAAAGCTCTCTTGGAATCGATGTTCCCTTTACTTGCTCAAATGTGAAAACATTTATAAACTTTTTGGGAATACTTAGTTCCCTTATAACTTTTTGAGAAAATGGACTCAACTCTTTACTCTTTGCTTAACTTGAAACTTGAGCCTTGGAACGAAGTTAAAACGTTTGTTAAAGACTCTTGAAAACTTTAAGAAACTTTGTTTTGACTTGCTTCTTAACTTCTAGACTTTGACTCTTAGCTTCTATGACTTGGATCTTAACTTTCTTGAATTGGATTATGGATTCAAGGTTCATGATCTCATGTTTATGGATGATTTCATGGTGTTTAGATGTACCTTAGGGTGTTAGAATCAACTAGGAAACATAGGTACATCACTTAGAAACTAGTACGAAAAGATGGGGGAAGAATGGGGTGAACTGGCGTCCTTAGCGCTCTGAGAAGCGTGGGGCGCCATGCCCCAAACTTCAGAGGACAAGTTGGGGCGCGCTGGCTGGCTCGGCGCTCCAAGGGTAAAACTTCATAAACCCTTTTGGGGCGCGCTGGCTGGCGCAACGCCCCACCATTTCCCCAGGTGAACTCCGATTTTTCTCCTTCGATTTTCATCTCTAAACCCTCTAAACTTCAATGGTTCCTTCCCCAAACACTTAGGATCAATAATAACCTCAACATACAATAGATCTAAGTCGAAAATCCTCTCGGAAACACAAATCAAATCAACAAGAAACTTCAACAACACAACCAATCAAGAACTTAACGATATCCTTCAAGAACTTCACTTTTTAACATGTGAACAACCCAAAATCGTTGAATTGAAACAAGTTGGTGTGTGGGTGAACTAACCCATCACTAAAAGATCTCACATACCTTAATAGGGATCACCCCCGATGAATTCCACTCCAAACGCTTGACGTTCTTGGCGAAATCTTAGCTTTTCTCCCTTTCTTTCTTCTTTTCTCTTTTCTCCAAGCCCTAAGCGTGAATTTAATTTTTCTAATCTGACAGAAACAAGTTTTTACCCCAATAAATCCCTAAAACGAATTAGGAAATAAATTAGAGAAAAGACTACTTTGCCCTTTCTTAAATTTCGGATTGGGACTTTCCTCAATCCAACAGTCCAACTTCCGAAAGGCATATCTCACTCATATGATGTCGAAATCGCACAAACTTAGCGGCGTTGGAAAGATATCTCCAAGGGATTTTCAACCATATCAAGAGCTGCTCCTAAATAATCGTGAGCTAGGAGTTATGGCCGTTTGAAAATGGCCAAAACTCACTTTCTTAACTTAGACAAAAAATTCCAGATTTCCTTATTCTTTCCAAAAATTAATATTTTCATATTTTAAACTCTTTATCGTCGTTTCTAGGTGCGAGATGTTACAAACAGTAATGATGGAGATCAATTAACAATATGAGAAGTAGCGTGAACTACTTCAGCCTGAAAAACTTTAGATATTTTAGCCTGTAAGGGCATATAACGAGCCTTCTCAAGAAAAGTTCTGTTCATCCTCTAGGAAATTTCATTCTCATATGGTGTGTGCCTGACTGTCTTATGTCTTGTGATCATATGAACCTTGCAGAAATCATTGAACTCTTTACTGCAAAACTCCAAGTCATTGTCTGTGCGAAGATACTTGATTTTTCTTTCCATTTGATTTTCAACCAAAACTTTCCATTTTTTAAATACTTCAAAAGCATCACATTTTGCCTTCAAGAAATGCACCCAAAACTTTTGTGAAAAATCATCAATAAATATGAGAAAATACCTCTTACCTCCCTTTGATAAAAGCTTAGAAGACCCCCATAAATTTGAATAAATATAGTCTAGCATCTCTTCCATCTTGTGTTTGTTAGTGTTGAAGCTGACCTTCTTTTGCTTCCTTAAGATGTGCTCACAAAATTTAAGTGTGCTGATCTTCTCACCATTCAAAAGGTTGCGGTTACTTAACATCTTCATTTCTCATGTGCCCGTATGACCTAATCTTATGTGCCATAATATTACTTTGTCATCATCAGATAACTACACTATAGATGCATTTATAGAGCCAATAATGTTGCTTCCTGCTAGTGTGTAGGGGCCATCCTCCAACATAACTAAAGACCCTTTAGTCACTTTTATAGTTCCTCTTTCGCTCATGTACTTGTAGCATTGTTTATCCACAGTACCAGAGAGATCAAATGTTTATTCAGATCGGGAACATGACATACTTCTATAATAGTCCTCATGATCTCACCATGGCAGGGAACGAACTAAATCAATGTCAACTATTTTACAAGTTGCATTATTGTCCATTATTATGATTCCTCCACTTGTATGATAGCTGCTGAACCAAAATCTTCGGAATATCATATGCAAAGTACAACCGGAGTCTAACACTCATTTGTTGTCATATAATCCACTATTACATGATGTTGTTAGTATATATTCATTATCAAAATTATGTACTTGCTCAACAGTGGATGCACTCGTATTCTCTTTGAACTTTGACATAGGGAAATCTCGTTTAAAATGCCCCTTCTTGTGACCGTCCCAACACTCTACATTATTTTTGTTCATATGAGACTTTGATTTGCTCCTTCCCTATTGGCTAGTATGACATCTCACAAAGAACCCACTAGCTTCGTCACCTTTCTCTCCTTCAAAATGCTTCTGCACATCACAAGAGTTAAGTGATTGCCACACTTGCTCAGGCTTCTTGCTATACATCATTGAATTCTCATTATCACGATATTTTGAAGTCAATGAAAATAGTAAAGCACATGTAAGCATCTCCTAATCCTTTTTAATTCCAGAGTCTATAAGTACATCACAAGTTTATTGAACGCATCTAGATGGTCTTACAACAAAGTATCTGACTCCATATTAAATGTGTGAAGACATTATTGTAACAACATCCTTGTTTTCACCGAATGGTCCTAGTAAAGCCCTTCCAGCCTTTTCTATAACTGTTTGGTCGTCTCTTCGGTACTTGTACTCACTTCACAAAGCACGTTAGGTGCAAGGGAAAATTGGATTACACTCAATGCATCTCCTTTAATCTTCTCCTTGTCAGAATTTGATGTGACATTGAGGTATTTTTTGTCTATCGCACTTATCATGGATTGGACCTTTCCTCTATAGTAACACCATCATCTGGATCTTTCAGCTATTGAAGTTGTTGCGCTCACTAAATCTATCAATTACAAACTTCATGGAACTCATCGTTACTTGTAAGTTCATGAAAATATAGAAAACCAAAGTAATTCTTTTCTGATTTGAAAGTTCAGACTGTGTAGCAACCATAGAACATACTCAGACAGAACCTTGACTCTCACCAATTGTTAACAAAAACATTAAAATCAAGAACAAGGAAGAACAACAAAATTTAACGTGGTACAAATTAGAAAGATCCTACGTCCACCAGAGAACAACTGCCTATATATTAACAAAGAAAATAGAGAGATCCCAAATACATCTAAGAGAATTTTTCTATTATTTTTCTACTCTTCTAATGTATTTTGCTATGAGTTTAGGATGATTTTAACAATGAAGAATGACAATCCTTTTATAGGTGACCAAACTTGGGCTCTAAGCACAAAGAAAAGAAATACAAAATCTGTCTTCTACAAATTTTAGCTTGCTCTCCAAGTTTAATTCCTAGTCAACTAAATTAGCACATGAAATTTTCTTCCATTGAGTTTGACCCTACAATGACAAAATCAATCTTTCAGTTACTCTGAAGATTGATGAGTCGGGAATTTTGACTCATTTAGGGCTTGTTATTTAATGAATTAGTGCTCTCAATGCATACTTTATGTTCATAACTGACGTTAAATCGTTTATGTGCAACCATGAAGGCTTAAGAACAAGACAAGGACATTACATTACGAAAAGAAGCGAAAAGGTTGAAAAATTTGAAGAAAAGTAAGTTGGAGCTCGCAAAAGCCACTTGGCTACTCACCAAGTGAGCTTTTAGATCGCCAAAAAAATCCAACGAGTTTGGCTCATGAACTAAGCCAACTCGGCAAACTCAAGTGCAAAACGGCGCATCGCCGAAGGAAATAGTGAGCTCGACCCAGATCGTCTAAAGGAATAGAACAACTGGAGAGGGAAGTCAAGTCCAAGAGGTGAGAAAAGATCCAAAAGGCGAGTCACCGAAGCCATTCGATGACATCCATCGGGTTCGCCAACTGAGACGTCCAGAATTCAAAAGCTAAAGTCGAAGTTTGGCGATAAGGCCTACCTATTGGCGGTTCACCGAGTCAATCAACGAACCCGACTAATCTCGCCGACATGGTCTCAAGATGAAATTTTGCAAATTTTGTGGAAACATATAAATTTATTTTTGAAGAGAGAAAGAGGACTTTACATTACCAATTAATTTACTAGCAAAAACTTCTGTTCTCTTGGAGATTTTGAGCTAAGACATTGACGTTTGAGGGTTTTGGTCTTAGTTTTTGACATTAAGTATTGAAGATTTCGGTGTCCTAATGGAACATTTTTTTTGGTAACTCTTATTTACTTTTTACTATGCTTGGCTAAACCCCATTATCTTAGGGGTGTGATTATGTAATCGAATACACAAATTAGCTTGTGGGTATTGTTAATTGCTAGATTTAATTGTTTTGAAATGAGTTCAATTATTTACTCATGTTTTCATCTATGGATTGAAGTTGCAAATTTAATTCTAGTTTTAGCTCTCTAAGTTTGCTTGTGAAAGATGATTAGGGTGGAGTATATAATTGATAGTTGTATTGACTCTTGTCTTTACAACCTAGCTTGATAAAGTGGGTTAAATTAAGGAATTGGGTTGCTTCGCATCGTAAGCTTGTTGAGGTTCGAAAGGACTTGCTTGAAACATAATAGCTAATTGAAAAATGACTGTTATAGTTACAATCCATCCTACCCATTGAGATTCAACAACTTAAAGCAATTGTTCATTACCCATTAAGCGAAATTAGTATTCGATTGCTCACACACTCCTAAGGATTCGTCTCTACTTGTACGAAACTCCCGTTATTTGTCTTAGTTAACACTATGTTACTAAATCCTCTTAATATTGATAATCAAAATTTATTGATTTACATTATGTTGTGTTTTATTTATTTCCATTCTACAATAAGTTAGAACACTTTCATACTTCGTATTTGAATTCTTTTCCATACCATTCCTCGTGGGATCAACCTTAACTCATCGTTGAATTTATACTTGTTGACGACCGCCTATGCTTTGAATCATAAGAGGTGTAGTTGAGCATTGTCAAAGATCAACTTTTGTGAGTCTAAAAACTCTCCATTTTGAGGAATCTTCCAACTTTACCTTTCTCTTCTTATTTTGTTACTTGTTTTTCTATCTTTGCTCTTTAGGGGGTGTTCGGAATCAATTTTGGCTTATCACTAGAAGGCAACAACAGAAAAACTAATACATAGGAAATACAACATATCAAATTTGGTTATACAACAAAGTGTGAATTTGCCCATTTTCTGGTGCAAACTCAACAATAGAGGACTGTTGTTAACATTTTTAAGCTTAAAGGAGTGGTGCTACTATAAAATTATACAAAATCATATTGGAGATGTTGAAATTCTGTAGTGCCAGTACATATTGCGAGTATCAACCTTGCACTTGGAGTAGTGGATGATATTTTTAAAAAGTTCGAATGACATAAGTTTTGTTGCTAATATTATTAATGGATCTTTACCTAAGAATTGAAATAGGACCAATCCAAACAAAAACAATAAAAATCGAACAAAGTAGTTCAGACAGATTCAAATACCCACAAATTAAAAAAAAACTTTTTCTACCAAGAAAGTATCAAATATTAAAGACAATTGAAATTTAACAAAGTCTTATGAAGAATTTTTAAATATAAAACAAGAACACAATAATTAAAGAAACTTTTTTTTTCAATACTAATGAAGAGATTAAATCATAAAATAATCATACGCAAGAATTCATCAAACTTTGTGAAAAGACACTAAATGAAAAAGAAAACTCACCAGCCAAGACTTCAATAACAATGAAAGAGAAAACATAGCTTCAGTTTTTGATAAAATTAAAGAGGCGCAACTTTAACTTGTGGAAATAGAAAATAAAAAATTGGGAAATTTCTACAACTTTTTGATGGAAACAAAAATATCACAATTTTTTGACAGAAAACTGCAAAAAGAAAAACTCTATTTTTACCCACAATTGCATAAGTTATTATTGAATTAAGTACATTAGCAACAATAAACAAATATCATTACCAATTTTTTTTTTAATATAATAACAAATTAATTAAATTGTTGCCATTTATTAAAATTGGGCAACAATTTCATGATTGTTGCAAAAACGTTATTGCAAATTTATTATATTAATTATTATTAATAATATAATATAGCAACAATACTAAAATATTTGGCAATAACAAAAATGTTGCGGGGAAAAATTAAAAGATATACCAATAATTAATCAAGTTGTTGCTATTTTATTAATATAAGCCAACAATAATATAATTATTGCTAAAAAGTTGTTATTATTCCAATACTTTCTTGTAGTGTATTCTTTCCTCTCAAAAACTGTGTAACCCTTTGAATATTGAATTAATACCTTATTTATACCGCACAAAAATATAACTTTCAGCCAAAATAAATTCGACCCACTCATCTTTTTTGCCCTATGCTATGTGGACCAAATTTTCAGAAGTCAATTTTTTTTTGCTTTTCTCTTTCTTTTCAACTGGTGCGGCACAAGCCTGGTAGCGTAGTTGCAGCACATACGCCCTTGTCAAGTTTTTCTTCATTTTTCTATATTCATTTAGCTCAATGACTATATATCGGATGTGATCTTGATCATCTACTCAAACTTCAAAGCTAACAAATCTATTTTTCTCCAAACATGCTTATTAGCTCTGACAAATCTGTTAGGTAAGGAAACACATGTAATAAGCACATAATGATTCTAATCATGATCAAGTGATGACAAAAAACACATACAAGGTCTTTAGAATAGTTAAATATATGCATTTTATGTTGAATATCAATAACAATCATAAAAGTTTTAGGCAAACGTTGCCACCATGATATTTTTTAATTATATACTATACATTAACTTCCCTTGATTTCTCTTATATTTTGATATATCTCTGTAAAAATGTAGACTTTACCACTGATAACTAGTTGACAATAATTGTTTTTGATGGTGGCACGCCATTACATGCAATGTAATGACCAATAAGAAAGATGTCCATAATCCATTTGGGTTAGTAAATAGCATAGTATTCAATATTGGTTAACAACATGGCTCATCTATGTACAAGATGAAATTATGTAAATGGTCACCACATATTTTAATTTTAGTCTATTATTAAGATATATACCATGATTATCTCTCATAATTCTTGTAGGTTATGATCAATTGTAATTTATGAAATATGAGCTAATACATAATCCATACAAAAATCATTTGAAGTAGTAATTGAGGTCAAATCCATATTCCATACTTTATGGGTTAGACATATATAAGATTGATTAGTGTTGGTTTATTAGCATTTTAATATTAATATTTTTAATATATTAATTTGCTTTATTTTGGAGTTAGAAAGAATGATGAATGTTTCAGCAGTTAGTGGACAATTATCATTGCTAGAACGTTAAGCATTAGTGCCTAATTACTCATTTCTGTTAATCAATTTGCACAGGCATTATTGGCCATTATGTGATGGTTACAATGTTGTTATTGCTGTTGTATTATTCTGGCAGAACTAGTAGTGGTCAACTATGACCATTACTCCTCCATATTGAAATCCCATTCTTTATTTCTCCATTATACCTTGTAACCTATGTAATTCTTAGGCCATTTATCTTCACTATTTACCACACCATTATCTTCCTATTCATTGCTAGGAAGACTTCTTCTAGTATAAATAGTGGTGGTCTTCATTTGGTGTGACACACAGAATACAACAAGAAATATAGAATGCATAAGGTTTGTCAAAAAGAGAGTTCTTATTAGTTGAAGGAAGGTGTTTCTTTTTGTGGAGCTTTGGACTCAACTCTTGTCCAGAGTTGTTGAGTTATACTTTGTGTTAAGGCTGTTGTATCCTGGAGGGGACAAGTCAAGAAGGACTACTGCTGGACCGGTGAAAACATTTGCTGCAGTGGGCTTGAATCTCCTTAAAGAGAGCGAGATATCCGCGCCTCAGCCTGAAGAGATTTATTTCTTCATTTTTATTTTCAATTGTAATCTTGTATTTTTGTTATCTTGTAAGTTTTCACTAACAATTTTAACTGAGAAGAATCCTAATAAAGTAGACATCGTCTCTATGAATGATGATGAAAATATTTCTCATTTAGAGAAAGTGGAAAAGTACGATGGTGATTCCTATAAGTGTCGGTATTATATTCTTAATTGTCTATCTGATAATTTTTATGATTATTATGATAGAACTTACTCTAGTGCAAAGAAAATTTGGAAAGCATTGCAGAGTAAGTATGATACGAGGAGGCTGGAGCGAAAAAATATGCGGCTAGTAGATTTTTTCATTTTCAAATGGTAGACAACAAATCAGTGGTAGACCAAGCTCAAGACTTTATAATGATTGTTGGTGAGCTAAGGTGTGAGGAGGTAAAAATTGGAGATAACCTTATTGTTTGTGGCATAGTAGATAAACTTCCACCTTCTTGGAAGGAATTTCAAAAAAACTATGCGCCACAAACAAAAGGAAACCTCCCTTGAAACCTTGATAATGAAAATCCACATGGAAGAAGAGGCTAGGGGACAAGATGCACTTTTACAAATAGAAGAGAGCAACATCACAACGAAGGTAAATTTAATTACTTCAAATAATGCTACTCCTGAATCTCACAAAAATACATCTTTGAAGCCTAAGAAGAAAAAATTCAAGAAAAATAATGGTAGACCTCCCAAGAAAAATAATGGTGAAAATAACCAAGCACAAAATCAACAAGTTCAAGACAAGGGACCATGATTTATTTGTGGCAAGAGTGGACATATTGCTCGATTTTGCAAATTTCGGAAACGTGGTCCTAACCCTCAGGTAAACGTTACCGAAGAACCTTTTGTGGCGGTGATTACCGACATAAACATGGTTGAGAATGTTGATAGATAGTGGGCAGATTTTGGTGCAAACCATCATATCTGTTATGACAAAGACTGGTTTAAGAAATATACTCATTTTGAGGAGCCCAAAACCATCATGCTTGGTGATGCTCACACTACTTAAGTGCTTGGAAAGGGAGATGTCGAATTGTGTTTTACTTCTGGAAGGATGTTAACTTTGAAAGATGTACTTTATACTCCTTCTATGAGGAAAAATTTGATGTCTAGTTTTCTTCTTAATAAAGCAGGCTTTAAACAGATTATTGAATCTGATCAATATGTAATAGTGAAGAAGGGTATTTTTGTGGGGAAGGGGTATGCATGTGATGGGATGTTCAAACTGAATGCTGAAATGAATAAAGTTTCTACTTCTGTTTATATGCTTTCTTCTACCAATTTTTGGCATGCTCGTTTGTGTCATATTAATGATCGTTATGTTGGAATCATGAGTAGTTTAGGATTAATTCCAATGATTAAAAAGAATTTTAAAAAGTGTGAGGCTTGTAGTAAAACCAAAATCACTAAAAGGCCTCATTTTCAAGTTGAAAGAAAAACTGATTTGTTAGAATTAGTTCATACTGATATTTGTGAACTTGGTGGAATTTTAAGTCGTGGAGGTAATAGATATTTTATCACTTTCATTGATGATTTTTCTTAGTTTACATATGTTTACTTGATGAAAAATAAAAGTGTTGCTTTTGAAAATTTCAAAACTTATCTCCATGAGGTTGAAAATCAGTTTGGAAGAAAAATAAAAAGAATTAGAAGTGATAGAGGCCGTGAATATGAGTCAAATGAGTTTAATTCTTTTGTTAGATCAATTGGGAATAATTCATGAAACTACTCCTCCTTACTCTCATTCATCTAATGGAGTAGCGGAAAGGAAAAATAGAACTTTGGTTGAATTGACTAATGCCATGCTTATTGAGTCACATGCACCTTTAAATTTTTGGGGTGAAGCTATTTTAACTGCTTGTTATGTGTTGAATCGTGTGCCTCATAAAAAGTCTAAATTGACACCTTTTGAATTGTGGAAAGGTTACAAGCCAAGTTTGGGATATCTAATAGTTTGGGGTTGTCTAGCCTTTGTGAGGCTATGGATCCCAAGATTACAAAATTGGGTAAGAAAGTTACTACTTGTGCTTTTCTTGGTTATGCTTCAAATAGTACAACCTATAGATTTTTTAATCTTGAAGATAATACTGTGATAGAATCGGGTGATGCTATTTTTCATGAAAATAAGTTTCCTTTTGATTCTAAAAATAGTGGGGGTCAAAGGATTGAACAAAATATTTTGTCACTACCTAGTTCTTCTACTTCTACTTTGAAAAATAAAGAAGTCAATGATTTTGAGTTAAGAAGAAGTAAAATAGTTAGAGTAGAAAAAGATTTTGGTCCTAATTTTATGTGTTTAATGTTGGAGATGACCCTCTCACTTTGAAAGAAGCATTATCTTCACATGATTCTATATTTTGGAAAGAGGCTGTAAATGATGAAATGGAATCTCTAATTTCTAATAAAACTTGAAAGTTAGTTGATTTACCACCGGGTTGTAAAACTATTGGTTGCAAATGGGTCTTAAGAAAAAAGTTGAAACCAGATGGATCTATTGATAAATACAAGGCTAGACTAGTTGCAAAAGGTTTTAAACAACTAAAAGGCCTAGAATTTTTTGATACTTTTTCACCGGTAACAAGAATTACATCCATAAGACTTTTAATTACTATGGCTGCAATTTTTGATTTGCAAATTCATCAAATGGATGTAAGAACTGCTTTTTTAAATGGAGACCTAAATGAGGAAATTTATATGGATCAACCCGAGTCTTTTGTTGAAGCAGGCCAAGAAAGCAAAGTATGTAAACTTACTAAATCCCTATATGGCTTGAAACAGGCACCTAAGCAATGGCATGAAAAGTTTGATTCTTGCATGATTGAAAATGGTTTTAAAACAAATGAGTGTGATATGTGTATATATCATAAGTCTTGGAATAATTCACTTGTGATTATTTGCTTATATGTTGATGATTTATTGATCGTTGGCTCTAACATGAATGTTATTGATGAAGCTAAAAATATTCTTAGAAGCCATTTTGATATGAAAGATCTTGGTGAGACAAATTTTATTCTTGGAATAAATATAACAAGAACATGTGATGGAATTTTCCTTGACCAGTCACATTATGTTGAGAAAAATTTGAAAAAATATAACTTTTTTTATTGCAAGCATGTTGCTACTCCTTTTGATTCAAGTGTTCACTTATTTCCTGTTGAAAGTGAAAATGATATAATAAATCAAAAGGAATATGCTAGCATAATAAGAAGTTTGAGATATGTGACTGATTGTACTAGGCCTGATATTACATATGCAGTAGGAGTACTTGACAGGTTTACAAGCAAGCCATGTAATGAAATTGGCATGCTGTAACAAGAGTTATGAGATATTTAATTGGAACGAAAAATTGTGGTTTGTTCTATAAAAAATATCCTGCTGTACTTGAACGCTTTTGTGATGCAGATTGGAACATTTTATCAGGTGATTCATGTTCTACCACTGGTTATGTATTTACTTTAGGTGGTGGTGCTATTGTTGGAGATCAAAAAAGCAAACTATAATTGCTAACTCTACCATAGAGGCTGAACTAATTGCTTTAGCTTCAGCTAGTGAGGAAGCGAATTGGTTAAGAGATTTATTATTTCAAATATCTTATTTTGAAAAACCAATTCCTCCTATTTTAATTCATTGTGATAACACCACTACGATTAGTAGAGTTCAAAACCGTTATTACAACGGCAAATCCAGACCTATAAGGAGGAAACATAGTAATGTAAGATCATATTTGACAAATGGTACCATTAATGTTGATTATGCCAAATCTTGTGACAATCTTGCAGATCCTCTTACTAAGGCCTTAACAAGAGAAAAGGTCTGGAGCACATCGAGGGGGATGGGATTGAAGCCTACAAATCCTTGAGTCATATATGAGGAAACCCAACCTGGAGACTAGAGATCCTATAACCAGGTTCAAAGGGAAAACTAATCATATGATGACTTGTTGTGAAAAAATGCACTATCTTTTTATTTCCCTCCCTATGATGTGAGTGCATTTGTTTCCTGTAGTTTGTGAAGGTTGAGTTGATAAAACTCTTAATGAATATATGTAGCCCATATGGGTGGAGTGTTAAGCTTACAGGAGCACTCTAGACAGATTTCACCTATGTGATGTGTGGAAGTAGGTCGCTTCCTATGAGAATTGACTTATTCTCAAAAGCACTCATGAAATCGGGATAGCACATGGCCATAACATGCTGGCTTTAAAGCACATGTCAACACCTTGATTATTATGTGTGAGCAGTGATATTTTATTTCCCTTAAACAGTCATAATTCAAGTCTGAGACCACTATGACTCTGGAGTAAAAGTTATTGTTTCACTAAGTGGAGGTTCAATGCAGAGCACACCTTTATTATGCATAGTAGTCTTTCTTCAGCTGATGGACTCTCTTATCTAATATTAAAATGAGTGGGGAATTGTTGGTTTATTAGCATTTTAATATTAATATTTTTAATATATTAATTTGCTTTATTTTGGAGTTAGAAAGAATGATGAATGTTTCAGCAGTTAGTGGACAATTATCATTGCTGGAACGTTAGCATTAGTGCCTAATTACTCATTTCTGTTAATCAATTTGCATAGGCATTATTGGCCATTATGTGATGGTTACAATATTGTTATTGCCATTGTATTATTCTGGCAGAACTAGTAGTGGTCAACTATGACCATTACTCCTCCATATTGAAATCCCATTCTTTATTCCTCCATTATACCTTGTAACCTATGTAACTCCTAGGCCATTTATCTTCACTATTTACCACACCATTATCTTCTTATTCATTGCTAGGAAGACTTCTTCTAGTATAAATAGTGGTGGTCTTCATTTGGTTTGATACACACAATACAACAAGAAATATAGAGTGCATAAGGTTTGTCAAAAAGAGAGTTCTTATTAGTTGAAGGGAAGTGTTTCTTTTTGTGGAGCTTTGGACTCAACTCTTGTCCAGAGTTGTTGAGTTATACTTTGTGTTAAGGCTATTGTATTCTGGAGGGGACAAGTCAAGAAGGACTACTGCTGGACCGGTGAAAACTTTTGCTGCAGTGGGCTTGAATCTCCTTAAAGAGAGCGAGATATCCGCGCCTCAGCCTGAAGAGATTTATTTCTTCATTTTTATTTTCAATTGTAATCTTGTATTTTTGTTATCTTGTAAGTTTTCACTAACAATTAGTGATCAATATACTCTTAATCAGTGAAAGAAATATTCATTTACACGAAAAAACATTTCTTTCTAAAAAATATGCATATATGTAATATAATTGGCGGTTAACACTTGAAAATAATGTAAAATATATATCAATTTATAATAAGTAAATGAACTCTTGTAGCCTCCACAACCTCAGACCTAAATTTGTATATAAATGAAGTTATGATGACTAACATAAGTTGAACAGATTCATTTTAGAATAGAAAATCAAATTGAGAATCAGAATTGCACTTGGAGCCTATCGTTAGAACAAACAACACACCAACGACCAAATTTGCTATACTAGTAGGGCTTGTGAGCAAAGTAAGAAATCTTATTTTATCCTTAAGGATAGCAGAGGTCGAATCAATTAGGTTACTGGTAAAGAACCTCTACTTAAGCAGAAATCATAAGAGAAGAAATGTTCACAGAAGGTTGGGAAATAGTACCCCCAATTCACCAGGTTCTACCATTGCAAGACCAAATCATACTCAAAAGAAAAGCTTGATCCTAGTTCAGAAACAACGCTAGTTATATGCTTAACACATGCAAGTCGAAAGGGAGCTTTTTTCACCTAGGAGGTGAGAAAAGATAAGAAAAAAATAGTGGACGATTGCGTAACATGTGGGAATTTATTGAACAGTTTAGGCCAAATCTTGAAGAAAGCAAAAGAAACTATTGTTTGATGAGCTTGTATAGTATTAGGTAGTTGTTCAGGTTAAGGATGACCAAGTTAATGATGATTAGCTGGTCTTTTTGGTGATTAGGCACACTGGGATTGATACATGGCTCAGACTCCCACGGAGGGCAGCAGTGGGGAATCTTGGATAATGGACAAAAGCTCAATCCAACAATATCACGTGAGTGAATAAGGGAAATGTCGTTTGTAAATCTCTTTTGTCGAGTGCGCGATCATGACAAGACTCAAGGAAGAAGCCTCAATTAACTTCGTGCCAGCAGTCACGGTAAAACCGGAGGAGGGGGCAATGTCCGTCAGAATGACTGGGTGTAAAGGGGACGTAAGTGGTGAATCGGGTTTAAAGTTAACGTCTTTCACTTAATGAATCACGCCTTTTTCAATGCATTACTATTTCTGAGTGAATGTTCGGTGATTCATTCCATGTCAGATGAGCAAGATATGCGGAAGATGGGGAGAGGGGGCTTGCCTTCCTCATTCCCTTTTACCTATGACATGATGCTTCTGGACAATTTATCTCTAATTGGATTTCCTTTTCTAACTAAATTTTATTCCAAAGATGTGATCTTAGAGCTCGGTTACACTAAGTGTACCATTAAAGGGAACTTTGCTTTCTGGTTGGGAAGTGTCTCTGTCCTTTTCACTATGTATTACTCTTTTTGTTTACTTCTCTAACATTTCTAGTTCTAACAAATTCATTCAGGCGATACATCTTATGATGCTATGACGTACCCATTCTTATGACCATTCCTTTAATACTTCTGGCTCTCAGGGGTCTCTTTGTAGGATACTTGGTCAAAGTATGACATATTATCTCATACGTATTGGGACGAAACGGTTGTTGCTCACCCGACAAGATCACACGGGGTCATAATTCACCCAACACGATCATCCGAGGTGAACAAGAATTAAGGAACGGATGTAGGCGAAATTCCCGCCAACAAATGAGATGTTCAGTCGACTCCCTTCTCTTTTGTGGGGGTCCCGACCCCTATGAGTAAGTGATATATCATGAGTTTATGGTATTGTTAATACATTTCACTTAAGAGTTGTGTGTGTCTAGGGCCATTTTGTATTGGTTTTTATGTATTTTTATCATGTATGTAGGAAATATGTTCAGACGTGGAAATTGAGAGACACAGCTGAAGGATGCGCAGAAAAGGGCATCTACGAAGGTAATTCGCGGACTGTAGGTCCATTCACACTCTGTAGATCGGTGTCGTAGATGGGCAGGCAAAGCATTAAAGAAGATTAGAGAATTCTTGACCAAGTGTGGAACCACGGTTGCAATCGACGGACCATAGATTGATCTACAGACCGTAATGTTGCTCCATCAAATGATTCAAAAAAGTGGTTCCAGTACCTGATTTTGAAGATTCTAAGTGTCGAGCTACGGAGGAGGATCTACGGACTGTGGATCAAACCACGGTCCGTACTGTTGATCCGTCGTTTGCTTCAGAGATGATGTTTTGGAAGCAAAAAATTTGCCCAAGTCCTGAGTCACGGAAAGGACCAACGGACCGTAGGTTAATCCACGGTTCGTAGGTCAGTATTGCCGATCGAAACCGCGTCCTGAAATATTATTTCCTTATTTCGTTTCCTTTTTAGTTAGGACTTATTTTTCTATATATAGGGCATGTAAACCTCGTTTTTGGGGGTTAGACTTTATTACTTTTGTCCTTGTTTTTGGCTTTGGAGATTAACTTGCAACTTTAGCAATTCTTTATTTCCTAAGTTTGTTTTGAAGATTTTGACTTTGAAATTCAAGTTGAGATTCTGGGTTTATTATTCTCATTACGTAAGTTTATGATTTCTTTATCTAAAAATATGAATTGTGTTCTTGCTACTATGGGTAACTAAATCCACAACTAGGGTTGTGCGAACCATGAGCGATTAACAAAGTATGAATAGTAACTAAGTAATTCTTAAATAGTGTTATTGCATGCATTGATAATTCTTTCATTTAGAAGTCTATTTAACGAGTGCATGCGTTAGAACTCGTCTTGTTGCTACTTGCCGGACCAAGGATATAGTTAATAAGAAAAGTATTATCAACATAGATTTAGTGTAATACTATCTAATAGTCTAATGTCGATTGGTGCGAGGGTGAAAACTAAGCCATACATCGATGTGATGTCTAATATGAGGTGAAGGTAAGGGTTAGTAAATTACACACACATAGTCGGACCAAAGTGCGGGGTGAAATTCTCTAGTTGTCGGACCAAGGAATTAGAGATACCTAACTTATCACTTTGCATGTAATATACTAGAAAAGGATTACTATTACTAGGATTATCGCGTTATGAGTTTATGGGGAATACGTACACCCTAGTTTCTCTCTCGTCTTGATAACAACAAAAGTTTGAATCTTGTTTACTAATTGTTCACATAAATTTCAGAATTTGTTTCACAAATCCCCCCCCCCTCTTTTAATTACTTGTTTTTGGAAATACATTGACTAAACGAATATAATCGTCAGTTAAGTTTAAGTCTAAACAAAATTCCTCGGGATTTCTTTACTTAATAATGATAGCTTATGCTTCTTTAGGGAGGTGCAATTTGAGCGTATCAATTTTTGACGCCGCTGACGAGGAATTTGGCTTTTAGATTAAGTTTAACTACGTTATTGAACTTTAGTCAAATATTTCCTAATTTTACTTTTTTATTTTTGTTTTTGTCTCTCTCAGATTCCTACTCTAGTGTATTCCAAGTACACGGAGTCAAGGAGAACCACTTACTCCCTACGATCTAGAACTAAACTGAACTTTGCGGAGAATGAATAATCAAGGATTGCGAGTTAATCCTATCAGAGGAGAGTTAGGTGACGGTGTTGGGTTGCAGCCTTCGAGGGTTGGTGATGAGAATAATCAGATTCAAGCTGAGAGTCTATTGAGAGATACAGTCAGGGTACAAGATCAACCCCAAGGCCAAGACTGCATGACAACTATAGGGTCAACTTTAATGTTGCTGAATCTGACGGACCTCTTGTTCTACCCCCTCTACCTCCGGGGCATACATTTATGGTGACTTGCAGTTTGATGCAGATGCTCAGAGCGAGGGGGTTGTTTGCTGGTCTAGCCACGGAGGATCCACATGCGTATGTAACCAAGCTGAGAAGTGTTTGCAAAAGTTATATGGGTTGACCAGACTTGGACATGAATGTTATTGGATTGTGAGTATTCCCTCTATCATAAACCGGCGATGCTGTTGTGTGGTTTAATGATCTTCATTATAACTTAATATATACATAGGAACAAATGACTGATGCATTCCTAGCAAAATTCTTTCCAGTGTCCAAGAAGTTGAACCACAAAGATAAACTCAACAATTTTGTAGCACTACCTGGAGAGTCTGTGAGTAGTTCTTGGGACAGGTTCACTGCTTTCATACGAGGTGTTCCGAATCACCGTATTGATGATGAGTCGCTGAAGGAATATTTCTACCGAGGCAGTGCTTGATACTATTGATGGAGGTTCATATGGTGAGTGTACTTTTGAGCAAATTGCGAAGAAACTGGAGAAGATCTCTCGAAATAACAAAGCTTGGAGCACTAGAAAGTCAGAGACTGGGAAGAACACGTTTTCCATTCAAGCTACAAACAACCAGTCTGCAGATGAGATTCGTGAGGAGATGGCTTAGATGAGGACCGAACAAGGGTTGGTGTTGAAGCATGTGAGCAGAGGTGCGAAGAAGGTAAATGTTGTGAATTATTTGATTAGGAATCCACCACCAGTTGAGGAGTGTTACTATGAAGAGGATGCTTATGTGGTGATGATCAGACGGGGGGTTTTCGACCAAACGCACAAGGTTCCAATACGGATAATTGGCCCCAGGGTCAAGGAAACCAAGGTCAGAACTATGGCAACTACAACTGAAAGGGTCAACATGTCCGGGATGGGAATTTCAATCGCGACAACAACTACAACCAGAACAACTATGGCAACAAAAATGATCGGTTTGGACCTTATGTTCCCTCTCAAAATAGGAAATCTAGTCCTAGGGAAGCTGGAAGTAATATGTCACGTATTGAGGATATGATGCAGAAGATGAGGAGGAGGTTTGATGCAACTGATGGGAATGTAAAGGAGATGAGAAATGATTTGTCTGGTATTGGTCAAAAATTTGATGCCCATGCAGTGTCAATCAAGCATTTCGAGTAGCAGATGACTCAGTTGTCAACTATAGTAAATCCACGTCAACCTGGCACTCTTCCTAGCAACACTATCCAAAATCCAAAGAATGATGGGCATTGTATAGCAGTCACTACACGAGGGGGTAAGCAAACCATTGATCCACCTATGCCGTTTGGGGAGGAAATTAAGAATAGTAAAGATGATGATGTGGTCGAGATAAGTGGAGAGTCCGAGAATGCGATAGAGAAAAAAGCGGTGGTAACTCAGAAAGTTGTCCATATTCCTAGACCTCAACCTCCCTTCCCACAGAGGTTAGCGAAGAAGACTGAAGAAGGCAAATACCGCAGGTTTATTAGCATGTATTGATAGAGGCTTTGGAGCATATGCTTGGGTATGCAAAATTTATGAAGGACATGGTGACAAAGAAGAGGGCAGTGAGCTTCAAAGATGATGGTAGATTGCAACATTGTAGTGCTATTGCTACAAGGTCCCTTGTGCAGAAAAAAGAGGATCCTGGTGCCTTCACTATTCCATGTACTATCGGGTTGTTGCATTTTGCTAAGGCATTGTGTGATCTTGGTGCTAGCATTAATCTGATGCCACTGTCTATTTACAAGAAGTTGGGTCTAGGAGATCCAAAACCGACTGCGATGCGGTTGGTCATGGCCGATAGAATTGTGAAGAGGCCCATTGGTATGCTCCATGATGTACTAGTAAAAGTGGAGTCGTTCATCTTTCTGTCGGATTTTGTGATTCTTGACTGTGAGGTTGATTTTGAGGTTCCCATCATTCTTGGGAGACTATTCCTTGCCACTAGGCGCGTTTTAGTTGATATGGAAAAAGGGCAGATGAAGTTCAGACTGAACAATGAATAGGCAACTTTCAATATCTGTAGGTCTATGAAGCAGAGTAGTGAGCTCCAATCGGTATCTGCGATAACATATAGAGTTGAGAGTGGGTCTGAGGTGAAGATTGAAGAGAGAATGGGTGTTAAGGCACTAGCAGCGGTTATGATGAACTTTGAGAGTGATGGTATTGAGGAGTATGATAAGTTGGTCACCGCACTTGATAGGTGCAAATATCGTTCGAAACCAAAGAAACTGGAGTTAGACATGAAAAATTGTGAGTCCCCACCCACAAGATCGTCTGTTGAGGAGGCGCTAAAATTGGAGCTTAAGGCTCTACCATCACATTTGAGGTACGTATTCTTGGGAAAAGATGATACTTTACCGATCATCATTGTGATAGATTTGAATGAGCGACAGGTAGAGTGTTTGGTTTCTCTGTTAAAGAGGTTCAAGCAAGCTATTAGGTGGACTATTGCGGACATTTTGGGATCCCTCCTGGAATCTGTTCTCATAAAATCCAACTCATGCCAGATTACAAGCCTAGTATTGAGCACCAAAGAAGATTAAATCCGCCTATGCAAAAGGTAGCTAAAAAGGAGATCATCAAGTGGTTGGATGCTGGAGTTATCTATCCCATTGCAGATAGTAGTTAAGTGTGTCATGTTCAATGTGTGCCCAAGAAAAGTGGAATTACTGTGGTTCCTAATAAGAGAAATGAGCTTGTTCCGATGCGGCCCGTGACTGGATGGAGAGTCTGCATGGACTACCGGAAACTAAATGCTTGGACAGAAAAGGACCATTTCCCTATGCCATTCATGGATCAAATGTTGAATAGACTTGCTGGTAAGCGTTGGTATTGTTTTCTTGATGGTTTTTTGGGCTACAATCAGATTTCTATAACCCCAGAAGACCAAGAAAAGACCACCTTCACTTGCCCTTATGGGACTTTCTCCTTCAAACGAATGCCATTTAGGTTGTGCAATGCTCCATAGACCTTCCAGTGTTGTATGATGTTGACATTCTCTGATATGGTGGAGATCATTATTGAGGTATTTATGGATGATTTCTCTGTGGTAGGTGACTCTTTTAATCGATGTCTGGATCATTTGGCAGAGGTGCTTAAAAGGTATGAAGACTGCAATCTGGTGCTAAATTGGGAGAAGTGCTACTTTATGGTGAAAAAAGGGATAGTTCTGGGTCATCGAATTTCTGAGAAGGGCATTGAGGTTGATAGAGCAAAAGTAGAGGTAATAGAAAAACTTCCACCACCTATCTCTGTAAAAGGTGTTAGAAGTTTTCTTGGGCATGCAGGTTTCTATAGGAGGTTCATCAAGGACTTCTCTAAAATTGCACATCTGTTGTGCAAACTGCTCGAAAAGAAGTATAAGTTTGATTTTGATAATGCTTGTCTACGAGAATTTGGAGAGTTGAAAGAGAAGTTGGTTACTGCACCTATCATTATTTCACCAGATTGGGGACAACCGTTTGAGGTAATGTGCAATGCGAGTGGAGTGGCGCTTGGTGTAGTATTAGGACAGAGGAGAGAGAAAATTCTTCATCCTATTTACTATGTTAGCAAAGTTCTAAATGTTACCCAGAAGAATTATACTGTGACTGAACAAGAACTTCTTGCGGTAGTTTTCGCATTCGAGAAATTTTGATCCTACTTGCTTGGTACTAAGGTCATAGTGCATACTGACCATTCTGCATTGAGGTATTTGATGGCGAAAAAGGATGCAAAACCGAGGTTGATTAGATGGGTATTGTTGCTGCAAGAGTTTGATTTTCTGGTAAAATATAGAAAGGGGACCGGATATCAAGTTGCCCATCACTTGTCTAGATTAGAGGAAGAGGCTACGCTAAAGCTTGGTGATAGGCCTGAAATTAATGATGTTTTTCCAGATGAACAGGTATTGGCCGCTTCTCATGATTTGATTCCTTGGTTCGCAGACTTTGCTAATTATTTGGCAAGCGATTTGGTGCCCTCGGATTTGTCTTTTCACCAAAAGAAAAAGTTTATGCATGATGTGAAGAAATTATTTTGGGATGAGCCTTACTTGTATCGTAGTTGTGATGATGGGATTATTCATCACTGTGTGCTCGAGGTTGAGATGTTGAGTGTACTTGAGGTGTTTCATTCATCGCCTGTCGGTGGGCATCATAGTAGTATTCGGACTGCGCATAAGAGTTTGCAGTGTGGGTACCACTGGCCTACCATCCACCAAGATGCTCATGATTTCGCCAAGTCTTGTTACCGTTGCCAAAGAGAATGAGGGATTTCAAAGAGGCAAGAGCTTTCTATGAATCTTATATTGGTGATAGAGTTGTTTGATGTATGGGGCAGTGAATTTATGGGTCCATTTGGGAGTTCACATGGGATGAAGTATATTCTTGTTGCGGTTGATTATGTATCGAAGTGGTGGAAGCACTTGCGCTCCCCAACAATGAAGGTAAAAGTGTCACCACATTCTTGAAAAAGAATATCTTCTCCAGATTTGGCACACCGAGGGCGATTATCAGTGATGGAGGTTTCCACTTTTGTAATAAGTTGTTCAAGGCACTACTTGAGAAATATGGTGTCCACCACAATGTAGCCACTCCTTACCATCCGCAGACTAGTGGGCAGGTTGGAGTGTCCAACATAGAGATCAAACAGATTTTGGCGAAGACTGTGAATGCTAATAGAACGGATTGGTCAAGGAAGCTTGATGATGCTTTATAGGCCTATCGCACTGCATGCAAGACTCCCATAGGTATGTCTTCTTACCAACTTGTCTATGGGAAGTCTTGACATTTACCGGTAGAGATAGCGCATAAGGCTATGTAGGCGATGAAGAAGCTAAATTTGGATTGGGGCGCCGCATCTAATCAAAGAATGAATGACTTGAATATGCTTGATGAGTTTCGCCTAAAAGCTTATGAAAGTTCAGCCTTGTACAAAAAGAAGATGAAGAGGTATCATGATCAAAGAATTGAAAAGTATGAATTTGTTGTAGGTGATCTTGTGTTTCTATTCAACTCTAGGTTGCGCTTGTTTCTAGGCAAACTCAAGTCCAACTGGACCAGGCCATTTTTGCTCGCAAAAGTGCTGCCCCATGGAGCGGTTGAGCTTGAGAAGAGTGAAGGAACAAGGTTCATGGTAAACGAGCAAAGGATTAAGATCTATCTGGGAAACACTGAAAGTGTGCAAGAAGTTGTTGAGGCCTATTATCTTGATAAAGTCTAAGTAATCAAGAGGCCTACATCGTGTTGTGACGTTAAATCAAGCGTTGCTTGGGAGGCAACCCAAGATGTAAAATCTAGCCAACAATAGGTTCTTGTTTTCCATTTAGTAGTTTTCTTTGTTGGTTGTTTCTCTGTACTATAAAAAATAGTTGTTTTATTTTTTGTTTTAGTGTTGGCTAGACATAGCATAGGGTCCGTGTCTAAAAAGTGTCCAAAAAATGTAAAAATAAAGGGCTAATGGTTGCTACATGTGCAGGGGCGAAAAGCAGAATCTGCAAAAAAAAGTCTGGTGCACCGGTGTACGGACCCTATCCCACGGACCGTGAATGGCGTCCATAGATCCCAGGTAAGTCTCTGAAATTTTCTAAGTCTAAGAGTGATCTACGGTCCTAATCTACGGACTGTAGATCGACCCACGGACCATAGATAGGGTCTCGTGGGTCCAAGCCCTAGTTCTGCCTGACCCGACCCGGACCCCTCCTATTTAAAATCCCCCAATTTCAAATCATTCCCACTTCCCTCCATTTACTCCAAACCGTTTCTAAACCCCCAAATCCCTTAAATCACTCCATAACTCCCCAATTAATCTTCCCCTTCTTTTCCCCACAATCCCAAATTTCCTTTTCTTTCCAAACTCCACTCATCCCCAAAATTCCCCAAGAGGTCCGGTGTACGGGTTCGGTGCATAAAGGCAAAGTTGTGGTATCGAAAGTGTCGAGTCATCACACAATCACCCCATCAAGGACCAAGTTAGCCAGTCTCCGAGCCGACGTTGATGTTATTCTTGCCACACCTACATTTGAGCCACAGGCTGCACCTATTGCTTTGTCTGATGATACGATCCTTGATGCATTATTCAGTGGGGATGCAGAGGAGCAGCCCGAGCCCACACGTGCCTGAGGTAAGCTGTACCGATCTAGACACACATCTGAGGCCACTGAGAATGAAAGAGCCAAGAAGAGGGAGCACAAGCAGGAGAAACAGGCTAAGAGGGCTTCAATATTAGATGAGCAGTTGTGCCATGAGAGGGTTCGTAAGAGTGTTGCTGGGGTATCAAGTTCTATGCCCGTTTCAGATGTTTCAAATATTGTGGGTCATGATGTGGGCATCGCTGATGGTGCAGTTAGAATGATAGATAGCACCACTGAGGGTGTTGTGATTGTTGACGTGGACAATACTGAGGCTGGCCCCAATGTTGTTGTAGCTGGTTCTAGGAAACTGGACCCACCCGCTTGTAGATGGTTCGTCGGCGCTATGCACCACAAGTTTGCTTCACCCAAATTCATTACTTTTTACTGCTTTTTGTATGCATTGGGGACAATTGCACCTATTTTTTGTTGGGGGGGTAAATGGATTGTAAGTGATAGAGTGAAGTCTGAGTAACCCAACTCATAATCCTCTCTTGGGGTTTTCTTGCCTATGTTCTTTTCCTCCAAGAGACTGCTTAATTTATGTTGAACCGGCATGTGTTCGGATTGTATGTGTAGAAGCATGAAAAAGAATGAAGCATGATGGCAAAAGCTTTTTGAAAAAATGATATCCATCCAAAATTTTGTTATATGTGCTAAAATCTGTAGGCTAGAATGAGTTGAATGTGTTGGCTCTGAGTATAACATAATAATGAACCAACTTGATGGCATGACTTAAGCTAAAACTTGAACTAGGTAATCTGATAATCTAATAATGAAACTATGTGCCAAGAGTGTGTGAGAATAGTTGATTGTTCAAACAGTTTTTGTGCCAATCTAGAACTTGCCCGGTTAGTCCTGCTAAGACAATCTACTCTAGAGGCTAGAAAATGATCATAGGCCCTTATTCTGATAAGTCCACAAATTGCCTAAAAGAAGAATCCAACCAAATGAAATAAATGCTCCCTTTGATCCAAATGCTTTGAGCCTAAATTAGACCATTTCTTTCTAAACCCCTAACTCACCTTCCCATAATCTACTATGTTGGCCCCGATCCCTCCTTGGACATGTGCACCTCGACTTAGGTAAAAAGCCTAAGTTGTGGCTACTGTAGAAAGTAACCTCAATCTTGGCCCTGATCCGACATAGGGTATTGTGCACCTCAACCAATGGAAAATCCATAAGTTGAGAGTGGCTATGAAAGAGAAAACCGAAAGAAAAATGGGTATAAAAAGAGTTTGATGTTGAAAAAAAGAAGAAGAAAAGAGAGGAAAGGATATGACTTGTTGAAAGCTAAAGAAAAGAATAAAAAGCAGGAAAAGGATGAAAGTGGAAAATAAAGAGCTACAAAGTCTAAAGTCGCATACATGGTTGAACAAAATCAAGGGAAGAAAGGTAAAATGGTAGGATGTCAAAAATAGGGCAAAAAGAGGTAGAAAGCCTAATGTAATGTCAAGGAGGGCAGAAAGTCACTAGAAAGTACCCAATGTACCACACCTGACCTTGAGCCTACGTTACAAGCCGAGAAAGTCCTATAGTGATCCTAGAACCTAGTTTGGAGAGTCTAAACAGTGAAAATAAGGGCAAGCATATGGTATTGAGCACTAACTGTACTTGAAGTTACTTTTGAGTGTGAGTGTTGAATGAATCTTTGTACTCAAAATCAAATTCATTGTGAAAAAGGGATTTCGTTTGAAGTAAGGGCACTAGTTACATTGTCGGAAAGTTGGTACCTTGGTGATAGTAAAACAGTGTATGTTGTGTGTTGGTTGGTCGGTCTTTGTCATGTTTGGATCCGCACAAGTTAGCTTGTTGAGTCTGAGAGAAAAGATTTGCACTCGAGAAGAGAGTCGGGGTAGAGAGCCATGTGATTGTTTGTGCTTGAAATGCTTGATTCTATACAAGTGTCGTTTAGAGTCTTAATGCATCGCTTGAGGACAAACAACGAATTTAAGTTGAGAGTGTTGATATACCGTGAGTTTACGGTATTATTAATACATTTCACTTAAGAGTTGTGTGTGTCTAGGGTCATTTTGTATTGATTTTTATGTATTTTTATCATGTTTGTAGGAAATATGTTCAAACGTGGAAATTGAGAGACACAGTTGAAGGGTGTGCAGAAAAGGGCATCTACGAAGGTGATCCACAAATCGTAGGTCCATTCACGCTCCGTAGATGGGTGTCATAGATGGGCAGGCAAGGCATTAAAGAAGATCAGGGAATTATTGACCAAGTGTGGAACCACGGTTGCAATCGACGGACCGTAGATTGATCTACGGACCGTACTGTTGCTCCGTCAAATGATTCAGAGAAGGGGTTTCAGTACCTGATTTTGAAAATTCTAAGTGTGGAGCTACGGAGGAGGATCTACAGACCGTGGATCAAACCACGGTCCGTACTGTTGATCCGTCGTTTGCTTCAGAGATAATGTTTTGGAAACTGAAAATTTGCCCAAGTCCTGAGTCACAGAAGGGACCTACGGACCGTAGGTCAATCCACAATCCGTAGGTCAGTATCGTCGAACGAAAACGTGGCCTGAAATATTATTTCCTTATTTCGTTTCCTTTTTAGTTAGGACTTATTTTTCTATATATAGGGCATGTAAACCTCGTTTTTGGGGTTAGACTTTATTACTTTTGTCCTCGTTTTTGGCTTTGGAGATTAACTTGCAACTTTAGCAATTCTTTATTTCCTAAGTTTGTTTTAAAGATTTTGACTTTGAAATTCAAGTTGAGATTCTGGGTTTATTATTCTCATTACGTAAGTTTATGATTTCTTTATCTAAAAATATGAATTGTGTTCTTGCTACTATGGGTAACTAAATCCACAACTAGGGTTGTGCGAACCATGAGCGATTAACAAAGTATGAATAGTAACTAAGTAATTCTTAAATAGTGTTATTGCATGCATTGATAATTCTTTCGTTTAGAAGTCTATTTAACGAGTGCATGCGTTAGAACTCGTCTTGTTGCTACTTGCCGGACCAAGGAGGTAGTTAATAAGAAAAGAACTATCAGCATAGATTTAGTGTGATACTATCTAATAGTCTAATGTCGATTGGTGCGAGGGTGAAAACTAAGTCATACATCGATGTGATGTCTAATATGAGGTAAAGGTAAGGGTTAGTAAATTATACACACGTAGCCAGACCAAGGTGCGTGGTGAAATTCTCTAGTTGCCGGACCAAGGAATTAGAGATACCTAACTTATCACTTTGCATGTAATACACTAGGAAAGGATTACTATTACTAGAATTATCGCGTTATTTGCTTATGGGGAACACGTACACCCTAGTTTCTCTCTCATCTTGATAACAACAAAAGTTTGAATCTTGCTTACTAATTGTTCACATAACTTTCAGAATTTGTTTCACAAATCCCCCCCCCCCCCTTTTAATTACTTGTTTTCGGAAATACATTGACTAAACGAATATAATCGCCAGTTAAGTTTAAGTCTAAACCATATTCCTCGTGGGATCGACCCCAACCTACAAGTTGGGTTCTTTACTTGATAACGATCGCTTATGCTTTTTTAGGGAGGTGTAATTTGAGCGTATCAGTAAACAGAAAAGGGAAGAGGAAAGAGGCATTGGTGAATTGTCATAACTAGTGAACAAGTGTAAGATTCGCTGCCCGACAATATGGAGTACTGACCCCCACCGAGGGACAGGCCCTGAAGCGAAGGACGGGAATGAGCGGAATCAATGTGTTCCAGTTTCTAGCCTTGCACTGACCTTCCAATGGACCATGGAAGGATAAACAAACTCACCGGTGGACTTCCGAGCTACAAGTCCTACAACATAGGAGCAGGATTCTCTAAAAAGCCAATGTCGTGGGTGGCCAAGAGGACCCACTGCGATACTTGTGCATAATTTTTTGTGTATACAATATATGAGGTTATTATTAACTATCCTAACCATATAATAGATGATAGATAGCCACAATTTAATTACTTTAGTAATTTTTTTTTATTTTTAATTTCTAGTTTGCTTTCTAATTATGTTCTAGTTAATGTATGATTTTCTGTAGATTTCAATGCTTAGTACAATCATTTTTGTTTGTTGAAACTTAACAAAAGTTGAAAATGAAGGTGTTGACTTAGTGGTTTAACAATGATAGAAGTGATTAATTAACACTATTATAATTTTAGTCCTCTAATCTTGATAAACATTGATTCCGATCCCTCTAACATTTAAACTATCATATTTAAATTTCAAGTAATTGAAATATGCATTTTTAATCCCTCAACATGATTTTGCAAATCTAATGATTGTTAATTAGTAAACCATATAGCTATTCGTGTATTATTATAGATTGAATCATTGAATGGGACAGAAATGTTTTCTTTTTGGAGATTAATTTTCTTTTATATCTTAATTACTTGTGTTCTTCATGACATGTCAACTTATATGCATATTAACAAAAATTATCGAGAATTTCACTTGTCAAATTGAAAAAAGAAAAAGACAAATATATAATACATAAGAATAACATCGAAGATTTTTATGAAACTAAAATCAATCTAATTCAAAGATAACATTATACATTTTTTAGAAGGGAAAATGCACAAGTACCCCCCTCAACTATACGTGAAATCCCAACGACACACCTTAACTATACATGAGACCTATTACCCCCTGAATTATTTTAAAGTGTAATAAACGCACTCTTTCGTGCTGAAGTAGCACAGAGAGTGTTCACTCTCTTAGAAGCATGTAAGATACAGAAAAATGTATTAAAATCTGATTAGTATGGACACATGTTTAGTTTTAATTGGACATTTTTATAATTAATTAGTGGAGATAGTTAATTAACTTTAAAAATTAAATTGATATTTTTTAAAATTAAATTTCTTTTTCTTCTTTATGAAATAGAGTCAAATTTTATTATTTTTCACAACATATTTAAGTTGTCAGAGAATTTTTTTCAGTGTTTTTCATTAATTTGTATAGTATCGAGAGTTTTTTTTCTTTTTCATTTTTTACTCAAATAAATTACTTGAAATTCGCTAATGAGAAAAAAATTGCATATTAGGAATTTAATTTAGGCAACATATAAAGAGCATTATTTAAATTAGAGTTTTTTTTAAAAAAAATTATAAATAAATAATTAAATTACCATCCCCTCCTCAATTATCCATGTCATACCCCTACCCCTACCCACAACCCTCACCCCCCCCNCCCCCCCCCCCCCCCCCCCCCGCTTCAGTTCTCCACAACCTCCATGTTGCTTCAGTTCTCCATCAATAACACCCTCCCTCCTTCTCTTCCCTTCTCACTTCAATCAGCCTTTATCTTAACCCAAATTCAATCAGAAAAAAAAATGACCCATATTTTGAATTCTTCTTTAATTAGAGTTCAAATTTTAGGTAGATTCTTCAATGGAGATTTTGGACCATGTTTTATGAAATTTATTTGAATTATTTGGATTGAAAGAAAAATAAAATTGATAGTAGATATTGAATCTGGTGGTAGTGAAGGGATAAATTTGGTGGTGGGTTATAATTTTCATGGTGATTGCTATGAGTTTTAATGGTTAAAATAAGTGGGTTTAGTGGTTATGGAGTGGGTGTTGATAATGAAGAAGAAGGAATCAAATGACATGAATTTTTTTTTTTATGGATCTGATCATTTATTGACGTGGTGCTGACATAATGATGACTTGGAGGCCAGTGTAAAACACCTTCCATCTTGTGAGTGGCTATATAGGTTTTAGGCTGTGTTAAGGGTGTATTTATTACACTTAAAAATTAATTTGGGGGGAGGAGGATAATAGCCCTCATGTATAATTAAGGTGTGTCGCTAGAATTTCGTGTATAGTTGAAGGGGTACTTGTGTATTTTCCCTTTTTAGAACTAAAAGTAAAACATAAGAAAATTTGAGGGCTTGCAATTCTTGGTAGATTGAATAGATGTACATGACAAAGACATAACAATATTATATAATAATAATGAGAATAACTAAAGTCAAATTCCTACTGCACCAAACACAGTAATGATTGTGTTTGGTACGAATGTTTTCTTTGTAGAAAAATATTTTTTGAAAAATAAATAATTTTTTAACTTATTTTTTAATGTTTAAAAAGTAAATAAAAAAATTGTCTTAAAAATATTTGTATGTAAATTAGCCAAAAATTATGAGGGTGGGATGGAATGAAGAGTGGGGTTCAGGGGTTGAATGATCAAAAGAGGGGGTTGATGCTGAATGGATAGGGAGCGGAGACAATAAACTTAAAAATTATTTATGAAATTTGTTTTCCCTACATTTCATTTTTTTTTCATTTTCAAGGCATCCTCTTTTCTAGAAAAAAAAAATCAAAATATTTTGACGAATTAAACATGAAAAAAATTTAAAAAACTAAACGCACCCTATGTTGGCCGGACGTACGGTTCTTCAATTCGATTTTATTAAATTTTTTGATTTGATTCTTCTATTTAAAAAAAGTGTACACCAAATCAATTTGGCTCGATTAAAAAAAAATTCAACTTCAATTTAATTTGATTCGATATTTCTAAAACAATTTTTGTATGCAAATGAGGACCAAATTATCACAATCTAAAAATAAAGTTAAAAGTATTTAGCAACACAAGGCATCAATAAACATTTAGAAGTAACACCAACAAAGATTGTAGTGGAGTGGTAAATACTCCTTCATTTTAACTGTGTTAGAAATATGAAATTGCCTCTAACCTAAAACTTCTCGATGCAAATTTAAATTTAATTGTACTCCAATATAATATCAGACATCGAATAAATATCAAAATAGTAAAAATATTTAGAAGCAACCAACACTATCACCACAAATAATTAATACATTTATTAGAATTACTTGGTGATAAACTCTCAAGTAATGAAAAGTTATGAATTCAGCAGCTACAATTGAAATGATCGACCTTCCTAGTAAGGAAAAAACTTTTTAATAGAATATAAGTGAGTTTGAGTCTTAAAATGTTTCGAGTTAAAATATTAGTTGTAATACTTATTATTTTAAAATACTTTTAATGAAAGTTTAGATCTTCCATGTATTCATGAGTCGTGCTAGGCACTGTCCTAAGAAATTATTTCAGTAGTGTGAAATATTTCCCCATGATTAAACAAGTCTTCTCTAATTAATTAGAGGACACATGAATCAACAAAATATAAATACTACAAAATAAGCAAGTCGGAAGAAGATATTTAGAAATTTGCTAAGTTTTACTATTTCACTTGATTATTTGTCCTCAAGACTACATCAACTTATATATAAATAATTTATTTGGTCTTGAAAAAAAATCATTTAGTCTTTATGTTCCTTAAACAGTTCCTTGTCTTCTACGAGAAATTTGTGATACGTTGTCACATTAAATAGTATTAACCATATTTTCGTTTTTGTTTCCATTTCAGATATAGCTGAACGGAAACTTGCTCAAATTACTCCAAGTGGGAGTTCTCAAAGTCGAGCAAAGAGACAAGGTAGAAGAGCAGGTCGCCATAGGACATGTTTCCGATGTCGTGAAATTATACGGATTGGTGTCCCAAGGGCGACACAAAATCTGTTAAGGAATCAAAGAGTCATTCGAAGAGAAAGAGAGAAGAAATTTAAAGAGTTTGAGTTTTTGAAGATGTCCCCTAATATTTTAGCACGTGATTTTATTCAACTTTTTGAAATAAAATAGGCTGAACTGACTGATTATAAGGAAATTTAAGATTGGAGAGCCTTAACTTATTTAACAGACGCTATTCGTGAACCTTGGGGGTAATAGATTGCTTGATGTTTATCATGATATGTGGCCCAGTCATCCTTTTAGGGTGTACATTTGTTGACTTGAAGACTTGTTGGAGGATTTTAGTCTTTGAAAAAATCTAGTAATTTATTATTGCTTACTTGTTTTTCAATATATGAATTATGTAGTTTGTTTTTTCTTAATGTAAGTTATTAGACATAAAAATCCTTGTTATTAAAGTCTTCAATATATATTAGTGTACACATAAATAAATTAGTTTCAAATTTTGGTTAAATATCTAGTTCGTAGATGATTGGATGCTTACGTGTCTTTCCAATTTTACATTAAATATGAAACATTTATGAGAATTGATCTGCTTGAATGTGTATGTCACATACAAAATTGATTAGAAATTCTTGCCTTAGTGTAATTCATAACAGACATGGCATCAAAAAGTATCATTGCTAACTTAAACAAAGGTGAAAAATTCAACAGTGAAAATTACGACATCTGGAGTCGTAAAATATGATACGTACTAGAAGAGAAAAGTGATATGGAAGGCATAAATCATGTTTTGAATCAACCATAAGAGGATAACTCTGCACAACACAAAAGGGATATTGAAGCTTACAAAGCTTAGAAATAAGCTAATTCCACTGCACGTGGAATAATAGTTAGTTCTGTGGTTGATGACCTCATACATGAATGTAAGTAATTTCCTACTGCTCATACTATATGGGCACATCTGCGAGGAACGTATGTGGTTACATCTGTAACCCGCCTCCGATAGTTGACTATCAAATTTGACACTTACATGAAGCGTCATGATCAAAATATCAAACAACACCTTAGAGTGATGTCAAACATAATAGCTCAACTCATGAGTGTTGGTCATGTTCTTTCAGCTAAGCAACAAGTTCAAGCAGTGATTCGATCACTTCCCAATAATTGAGAATATTTGAAGGTTAACTTGACCCATAATGATAACATCTAAACTTTTATAATGTTACCCTCCATGTTGAACTTGAAGATGAACGCCTTGGTGCTGCTAAAACTACTTCTAATGCCTTTGTGGCAGAGTCAAGTGGTAAAAAATCTTCAAGATTCAATCGCAAGAAAAATTGGAAAAGAAATGGGAAAGACAAAGAGACTGGAGAAGGACCTTCTAAGAAAAAGAAGATGTCAAATTCTAAGAAAGACAAAACATTTTTTCGACAAGAGAGACAAGCGAAAAATGAAGTGCTACAATTGCCAAGTGTTAGGGTAATTTGCTCGTGAATGTACTGAGCTAAAAAAAAAAAGTAACATTTCTAAACACATCTTTAAGTGCTACATATGTCTCTAGCACTTCTTTATTAACTGAATTTTATCCTATGTGGATTGTAGACTCAGGATCCACCTACCACATGAGTCGAGATCAAGAAGTGTTTGTGGAGTTTCATCTAAATTAAGGCGGATCTACGTAGGGAATAATGCAAAACTAGAAGTCAAAGAGATAGACACTTGCAAAGTGGACTTGCATGGTAGTCGTTCCTTGATATTGCATGACGTCTTATATGCTCCAGAGATTCGATGAAACTTAGTTTTTGTGTCTGTTCTTTTAGACGTTGGTTTTGATTTATTTTTTAATCGTAGTGGTGTTAGAATAACTCTAGATAATGATTTATATGGTTTTGGACTTCATTATGATCGTTTTATCGTTTTAGATTGTAATCCTTCAACTTATGACTATTATGTTGATCATTGTGTAATGACATGTTATTCAAGTAACAATGATATTGATGTTATTACATGACATGCAAGATTAGGTCACATATTGCAAGATCGAATGAATAGGTTGGAAAAGGAAGGGCATTTAGGTTTTTTCACAAAAATTGATATGCCAACTTGTGAAAATTATCTTGCTGAAAAGATTACACGTAAACCATTTGGGAAGGCTAAAAGAGTTCAGTTCCCAGTTCAATTAATTCATTTCGATATTTGTGGGACAATGAATGTGAGGGCAAGGTCTGGTGCTACATACTTCATTACATTTATTGATGATTTCATGCGATTTGGTTATGTCTATTTGATTTCTCATAAATCTGAAGCACTTGCGTGCTTTAAAAGATACATGAATGAAGTTGAAAATCAATTAGATAAAAGTATAAAGGCTTTAAAAACCGATTGAGGGTGTGAATATTTGTCAAAACAATTTGAAGAATTATGTATTGAAAAGGGTATTATCTGTTGACACCTAATTTTGACCCTCCCCGATAATAATTAATTTTTGATCTTCTTAATTTCTAAACGTTTTAGAATAATTAGCTTTATAAAATTCAAATAGTTTCAAGGTTAGTTTAAATAATTCTAGTCGACTTTTATGGTATTTTGAATAATAAATGTATTTCATTAATTATATAAAATTAATATATTCTATAAATATTTGAAAACCATCTCACAAGATTTCTACATTGTTTTAGTAGATATTTTATTATTTTAGTCTAGTATAATTTATAGTTATAATTTTGAGTTATTGAAATCGGTTAGTTTATATTTGAATTAATTATTTTATTTCGTTAAGTTTGAGAAGCTCATGGATTAATTCACGTTAATTCATTTTGATTAGATGCCGACCAAATCCACCAATTAATCTCAATTTGGTTACATTCGGAAATTCATTTGAGGCTTTGTTTGATTATATTTCCCTTAGCCAAATCTCCAATTCATTTCAACACATTTTTTTTAAAAAAAAGGACCAAAGTTGAGCCATTAACCAATTTTCAGCAACACCATACAACAGCAGCCCACCAAGAATTCCCATTTCCAATTTCCCACCCCACGTTGACTTCAACAACTCTAATTTCCAGCAATAACGTCCCAACCAGCCTACTCTTAATTCCCTCTACCCGGCCCATTTCCCTATTCCAAAAAGAAACCAGCTTCATGCCAACATACCCAGCCCCAACGTTCATAGCAGCAGTACCAAACGACCCTCTTATACGCGTTCTTCTTCACGTGAGAAACGCGTACAATACCCGACCCTATGCGTTTCTCATTTCTTCTTCCCCGCAAGCCAACAGTCCAGCTATTCCAGTCCAATCGCGCGTACTAGACGGTCCAAATCCATCGTTGTGTCGTCTTCCTCGCTGCAACAGCAGCAAAAAGCATCTGCCAGCCGTCCTACCCCCCTTTCCTCTTCGAGAATGGGTCAAATTTTAGAGAAAAAAAATGTTTATCCCAAATGGTGCAAGAAATTTATGGTTTTTTGAATTTCGAATGCACCCGATTTCTACCCGAATTTCACCGGTTCCCCCCNCCCCCCCCCCCCCCCAATTTCTACCCTAGTTCCCATTCTATAAAGGCTGCCATTAAGTTCTTGAAGAAAAAAGGATTTTCGGAGAAAAAAATCTTGGAGGAGATTTCTTAGTTGGAATTGAGATTTGAGCAAAAATACATTAAGCGAAAATAGCTAAAGTACCCACTAAATACTTCAAAAAAGAAAAAATGGAGCGGAATTGGCTTTTGGTTATCGCGGTACGAGTCGGAACGTGTGGTGTTGGAAGTCATTCGCCCCCTGCTCGTCTCGTCTTAGCTCGCTGCACTTTAAAAGGTAGACTTCGTTTCAATTCCGACTCTTTCATTTGATGTTCTGTTTGGGAATGAAATGGGCTGTTGTTCTGTTTTCTTTCTTGCAAAAAAAAATGTTGTTGTGCTATTCATCATTCACGACTTTCGTCTGCCAAGAGGTAGTTCGGTTTTTTTTAAATCCATGTGTCTCGGTTGTTTGAAGTTAAAATGAGCCTTTTCTAGCAAACTAAAAGCTGAAATTTTATGGTTCTTTGAGCTGGAGTTTTCTTTCGATTTTTGCATTTATTTGTTTTCTCTTTATGGTTGGGTTGCTTGTCTGGCTCGATGCAGGCTAGGATAACTGAAATAGTTCTTTCGTGGTTATTATTTTGACCCTATTCTTGGTATGCTAATGTGATTTCCGTTTCAAAATAGGACTAGATTTGTTTTTTAAAATTAGTTAATATGGAACTTGTGTGTTTATTTCATTTATCGCTTGTTGATCTGCTAGCTGGCTTTCTTAGCTGCAATGCTTATTTCTCCTTTTCTGATCGTCTCACCATGTTGGCTTGTTCTGTCTCTTGTCTCTTTGATGTTGTTCTTCTTAGATTTTTCGTTTTCTTTCATGTTTTTATTCATCTTTCTTTTCTACAAAGCATGCTAAAAATGGCGTTAATGTATGTATCTAAGTCCCTTTCGAGAATGGTATTTGGGCTGTCTAATTCTCCCTCTTCCTGATGTTTTGGAGTTTGTTCTCCCACTGCTTGGAATAATCTGTTCACCCCTCTTTGGTTCAATAGTTGATATTCAAATAGTTACTGCTTGCGAGTTTGAGTTAACATAGGGCCTGATTGTCTTGTCTTATCTTCCATATGTTAGTGTTGTTGAAGTTTAAATTGTGTTGTTAATACTACTTGAAGCGCAAATTTATCGGCATTGATTGTTATGGGCATGACACCTTTTATTAGTATGAAAATGAATTGCCAGTAGCCTGGTCACATGCAGTAGCAGTTTTTTTATTTGTTTAAATGCAGCACCTCAATCTTCTTACCCCTAACATTATAATAATAATATGAATTCAAATTACACCTCTAACCCAATTCCAATTCTAACATATCACTACTCAGTGGTCAACAATGTTTGTCCAAAATTTGCCATCAGCTTTCACGTGGAAGCAATTACTATACATATGTTCTTCAATTCCATTTTATAATATAATAATATATTCCTATCAACAATCAATATATACAATACAACATTAGAGCTTGTCGAATGCTAATCCTAATCAATTGTTTTTTTTTATTATTTCCCATCGTGACAATTGGGCAGTAGTGATTATTACTCCCCTTTATTTTCTTATATTAAATCATGTGGGTTGTTATTCATAAGTTTACTTGTTTTTGTTGCATGTGAAATTTGTCCGAGTCCTCATGGACTCTACCCCTGCATTTTCTCATTGGGTCACGGAGGCCCAATCTTTTATCCGAGTCAGTCGGCCTATTAAAAAAATGACGAACAGATTCCGAAGTTGAAAGAGGCAATAAATCGAGAAATTAAAGTTTGGGCCTTTGGCCCACTCTTCTTTGAGAAATTGTATTTTGTTATTTTTGGGCCTAAGCCCCCTTGTCATTATTTATTATTATTATTGTGTTAGTTCTTAGCACAGGTAAAAAATTTTGGGCCAAAAGTCCAAAAGAGATGATTCTTTTTATGTTAGTTTAGGACAGGTGCAGGTGATTCTGATGGTTCGGCCCAAAATGAAAATGGGCCCAAATACTGGCCCAGGCGGACAGAAAAATCAGATTTGGGCCCAAGTCTCTTTCCCTCTTTATTTTTTTACGTTTATTTACTTGTTAATATTTGTCATTAGTCTTAAGATCAACAATTCAAATCCCCGAAAGACGTCCATTTCGATTTTAAAAAATTAACTAAACCAATCAACTCTTAACAAGACCTAAAGAAATAAATTTTGCAAGATAGCTCGCTTAGATAATGTTTAAATATTTCCCCTTTTCCCCTTTAAAATAGTTTCAACTATAAAATAGTTCAATTTTGCAAATCGAGTTAAGTTAAAATTATTTTAGCCAAATAATTAATTGTGGGATAACCACATTAGTGGACATTCTAGGTGTTTTTAAAACCTTCCTAGAAATGTTAATAAGAACCTCGAACCCTTTTTAAAGTTTTCACTAGATTCCTGTTTTAGTCTTTTGAAAACAACAGTTTTCTTAATTTGCTTTAAAATTAAGTGGCGACTCTAAACCAGTCCAAAATATATTTTCCTAATAAAATATAATCAGACAGTTAACTACTCCTTATACACCTCAACAAAATGGTGTAGCTGAAAAAAGGAATAGAACTTTATTGGATATGACTAGGTCAATGATTGCGCAAATTTATCAATCTCTTTCTGGGAGATGCATATTGAATGTGACTTACATATTGAATAAGGTGCCTTCTAAATCAGTATCTTCGAATCTTTATGAACTTTGGACTAGTCATAAAACAAACCTAAATGATCTACGACCTTAGGGTTGTGCTGCATATATCAAAGATCATTTTGGTAAGTTTGGTAAATTGAGTCCGAAAGGAAAAAAATGTATCTTTATAAGATACTCAGAGCACTCCAAAGGGTAAGTGTTTATTGAGGAATTGGAGGATGAAAGTACTACTAAAATTGTATCATGAGATGTCAGATTTTAGGAAAATGATTTCCCAAAGAGGATGAAATTAATGAAGGTGAGCCTCTATATGAGATGTTGAATTAAGAAGATCAGATAATGTCTTCAGGCATACTTGATAATTCAATAGATCAAGAAATGATTCCTGGTTTAAGTGGGCGTTATGAATCCCAAAATCCTATAGAGGAGTCCGAACCTCAAATATGTAAGAGTACAAGAAAAGATCTACCTAAACGGTCTTATGAGATTGAGGATTGTGTTTTCTTGGTATCTCTCATAGAATTGGACGGACCTAATTATGTAACTGAGGCCTTATCAAGCCATAAAAGGGATGAATGGTTAAAAAGGATGAAAGAAGAATTAGAGTCTATGAAAACTAACAAAGTTTGGAATCTGATTGACCTTTCTAAGGAACGTAAAGTTATTGGAAAAAATGGATTCTCCAAGTTAAACACAAATCGGATGAGTCAATAGAAAGACACAAAGCATGATTAGTGGCAAAAGGTTTTACTCAATAAGTTGGAATAGACTAAGAGGAAAAATTTTCACCAGTTCTGAAGTTTACCTCTATACAATTAATTTTAGCTATTGTTGCACGTTTAGATCTAGAATTACACCAAATGGATGTGAAGACCTCTTTTCTCGATGGAGAATTAAATGAGAAAATCTACATGGAACAACCAGTAGGTTTCGTTGTTAAAGGCTAAGAAAAGAAAGTTTATAAATTGAAAAGATCAATTTATGGACTAAAGCAATCTTCAAGGCAGTGGCACCTGAGATTTCATAAAGAGGTGATGTCATTTGATTTCACCATGATCGATGAAGATCATTGCATCTATGTGAAAATGTCCAATGAAAATTTTGTACTTCTTTCTCTTTACATAGATGATATTTTATTAGCTAAAAATAATTTGGAGTATGTGAAAACTGTCAAGTCATGACTTTCAAAATCATTTGATATGAAATATATAGGTGAAACAAATTATATATCGGGAGTTTGATGTATGCTATGATGTGTACTCACCCGTACATTTTCGTGAATCTGCTTAGCAGGTATCAATCCAATCCTGGAAGAGATCATTGGAAAGCAATAAAGATAATATTTCGATACATGAAGGAAACTACGGATCATACACTGTGTTATAATGAAGTTGATTTATTCATAAGAGGTTATATAGATATTGATTGGGTTGTTGACCTGAATGATAGAAAAGCAATATCCGGTTATGCTTTCTTACTAAATGGTGGTTCTATTTCATGAAAAAGTAAGAAGCAAACTTGCACAACTCTTTCAACTATGGAATCTGAATTCGTGGCTTGTGCGTCTACAATACAAGAAGTTGTTTGGTTAAAGATGTAACACCCCGTAACTAGGAAGAACTAGAAAGAAGTTAAAAAATTGGAAATAGTCATTTTTGGAAAGAATATAAAAATCTGGAAATTTGTTAAGTATGAAGTTGGATTTTTGGTCAACTTCAAACGACCATAACTCCTACATCAGGATGATTTAGGTGTGTTTCCAGATATCGCAAGAAATATCTTGGAATAATCTTTACAACGCCGCTGAGTTTGCGCGATTCCGAGTTTGTATGAGTGAGATATTCCCATTTGAAGTTGGGTTGTTCAAAAAAAGAAAGTCTAACCCGAATTTTAGAAGGGCATTATGGTCTTTTCAATACCCCATGACTTAATTTCATTTTTTGGTAATTAATTGGGGTCTAAACTAATATGATTCAATTTACGCTTTTACGATATTGAATTAGGGTTCTAGAAAAGAGGAAAAAAGCAGAGAAAGGAGGAGAATGAGCAAGAATCGTCAAGTTCTTCAAGAATCGCTTGTGTATTTTGTCAAGGGGTGATCCCTACGAGGTATGTTAATTCACACAGCGTTAGGTTCATTCACCCATGCACTAAACATGTTTAATTCATCATGAATTCGTCCTAAAAGTTGAAAGTTGAATGTTCTTGATGTATGTTCTTGAATTTACTTTTGTTCTTGAATATGGGATGAGATCTAGGAGTTCTTGAGAGTTTAAGATCAATTTTAGAGTTGTGTTTGATTAGATTTTTGAGTATATATGATGGGTATCTGAATCTAAAGAGAATTGGAGAAAAAGAATCGAATTTAGGCAATTTCGGGTTTGAAAATGAAAAAGGAACAAGTAGGAAGAATCTGGGTACCAGGTCCGCATCGCGGACCTGTTTCTTAGAATTGATAATTCTTCTTCGCGTCACGGAGCAGTCACGGACCGTTCTGCCTCAAAATTTATTTCGCGACCAAATTATTAAATGTATCTCCGCGTCGCAAACTTGCTTCCTAGACTGTATTTTTCAACTGTTTCTCATGTTTAACTATTTAAAAATACTACTAAACATCATGAGATCTTTCCTATCACAAATATCAATCCTTGAATCCATAATTCAATTCAAGGATCAGTTAAGAGTCAAGTCAAGAGAAGTTAATACCTAAGTCAAGAGAAGTTCATAGAGTCTCCAAAAGTCTTTTATAAATGATTTGACTTTGTTTTAAGACTTGAGTTTTCAGTTGAGTAAAGTTGAAGTTCATTTCTTCAAAAGTATATGAGGATTATGTATTCCCAAAGAGTTAAAATGTTTTCACATTTAAACAAGAAAAGGAAACCTTGATTTCCAAAGAGCCTTTGAGCTAGTTTTTAGAAAAGAGTAAGTGCTTTCAAAATTAAGGAAAAGAGGAAACTTTGATTTCCAAGAAGAGCCTTTAAGCTAAGTTTTTGAGCAATTATCTTAAATCACAGAAGGAAGTATGTTTTTTTAAAACATAAGATCTATTATCATATTTTAGGAGTAGTATTGAGCACCGATATGGGGGAGAGTTCAAACAACTCACAACCCCCATAAACTATGTAGCCACTATGGGTAGAAAAGGGTCATACTTTTTAGATGATTTCTTAGTGCTTTTAGCATAGACTAGTGGATCCACTTAGTAGTTCATGTTCTATACCCCCGATAAGGTATATGACGGCCCTGGCAGCGTGAGGCAAAACATTGGATCATCACAATAGCTCTTAAGTGATGGTTGTCGATTAGAGAAATTCCTACAACAGTATTTCGTATTTTTATATACATCAGAAATATTTAAATTTTCATATACAAACAGAGTTCATATTGTATCTTTGCTTACATACAGAGTGATTATTGTATATCTAAATACATAGAGTTGAAAACCATGTTTTAAAGCATTTCTTTATATTGCATTTATTTACACTGCTTTATACTGAAATCAGTTGAGTTGAGTTGAGCCAGGTAAGTTCTTCAGTTCCTTTCAATCTTATGTCTTGTTTTAGTATTCCCCTAGCATACTCGTACATTCAATGTACTGATGCCATTTAGCCTACATCTTCTTATGATGCAGACACAGGTAACCAGGATCAACATCCAACGCATCGTTGATTCTAGGGAGCTCTAGAGTTTGTTGGTGAGCCTCCTTGCTTCCGAAGGATCCCTTTTATTGCTTTCAGTATTTTAGTTCATTAGGATATCGTGGGTCTTGTCCCGACATCCATCTCAGTTGTTTAGAGGCTTCATACATAGATAGTTAGTTAGTTCATTTTTCTTTACTTTGTTATTGGCTTATGTTTAGATTTGAGTCGCCATTTTGGCTAAGTTAAATATTTATTTCTAAAACATTATGAGTTTAGTTTGAGACAGTTGAGTTATCTTGCATTTGAGTTCTTTCCTTAATGCTTAAAGTCTTCCGATGAGTAAGTAAGTCAGGCCAAGGGTTCGCTTGGGGCCAGTAATGGTTCTTGAGTTCTAGTCCCACCCGGGGCGTAGGCTCGGGGAGTGACAAACCTGGTATCAGAGCACAGAGTTCAAGAGTCCTAGGGAGTCTCTGAGGCCGTATCTGTAGAGTCCTAGTTATCGGTGTGAAGTGCGCCACCTCTATAATTAGGAGGCTACAAAAGTTAGGAAATTATCTCACTTCTTTCTTACTCATTTTGTGCGATAGAGTTCATCTTTATAAAGTTTCTTTCTACCTCGTGCTTGCGCGTAATCGATTGTGAGTTGGGCTATGTTTGAGAATGCCTTCATGGGACGCTTCTTTCCCCGTGAGCTAAGAGAGGCAAAGATAAGAGAGTTTCTCACACTTAAGCAGGATCCTTTGAGCGTCCATGAGTATGGGCTTAAGTTCACCCAACTTTCCCGCTATGCTCCAGAGATGGTTGCGGATATGAGGAGTAGGATGAATATGTTTGTTGTTGGGTTGTCTTATCTTTCAAGTAAGAAAGGTAAGGCAGCCATGCTAATAGGTGACATGGACATAGCAAGGCTGATAATCCATGTGCAATAATTTAAGGAGGACAAGCTAAGGGATAGGGAAGAGTTTAAGAACTAGAGAGTTAAGACATCAAGGAATGAATCCGAGCAGCAAAAGAGTAAGGCGAACCAGTCTTCTTTCCAACATATGTAGAAGGGACCTACTCCATCACCTGTTAGTGCACCTGCACCAAGGAGCAAATGTGAGTACAATAGTCAGAATTCCCAAATTTTCAGAGCTAGACATGCACAGTCCCAAGGTAGTATGGCACAAGGGGGTACTAAGATTCCTGCATGTGCTAAGTGTGGTAGGAACCACTAAGGGATGTGTCGTGATGTCTCCACTGGATGTTTCAAGTGTGGCCAGAATGGTCATTTCATGCGAGAATGTCCAAAGAACTAGCAAAGTAATGGTAATGAGGTGATAGTGCCTAGTCTTCTTCAGTTTCTCCACCAAACAGAGCTGCATCTAGAGGAGCTAATTTAGGGGCAGGCAGAGGAGGAAACCGTCTGTAAGCTATCACTAATCGCCAAAAGTAAGAGGACTCGCCAGGAGCGAGTTTATCCTTTGTAACTCCTTATGTTGCAATGAATTTTGATGTTCTTCCTGAGCAACTTAGTGAGCCCTTCAGTGTTTCTACACCTGTTGGTGAGTCCATTCTAGCAGAAAGAGTCTATCATGATTGTCCCATTTTCGTCAATCACAAGAGCACTATGGCTTATTTAGTTGAGTTAGACATGGTAGATTTTGATGTCATTCTTGGTATGGACTAGCCTCATGCCTCAGTGGATTATAGAACTCGAGTTGTCAAGTTTCAATTTCCTAATGAGCCAGTTATTGAGTGGAAAAAACAGCTCAGCAGTGCCTAAGGGTCATTTTATTTTGTACCTTAAGGCAAGAAAGTTCGTTTCCAAGGGGTGTGTCTATCACTTAGTCCGAGTTAATGAATCTAGTGTTGAAATACCTCATATTAAGTCAGTTTCAGTAGTAAAAGAGTTTCTAGAAGTCTTTCCTGATGATCTTCCCGGAGTCCCTCTTGAGAGAGAAATAGACTTCGGTATAGATATTCTTCCAGACACTCGTCCTATATCTATTCCACCATACATAATGGCACCAGTAAAGTTAAAGGAGTTGAAGAAGCAGTTGAAAGATATCCTAGATAAATGTTTCATTCGACCAAGTGTCTCACCTTGGGGCGCTCCGATCTTATTTGTGAGAAAGAAGGATGGTTCCCTTAGGATGTGTAATAGACTATCGCCAGTTGAACAAGGTTACTATCAAGAACAAATATACTCTCCTAAGGATTGATGATCTTTTCGATCAGCTTTAGGGTGCTACTTGTTTCTCTAAGATAGATCTCAAATCTGGCTACCATCAGTTAAGAGTAAGGGAATGTGATATTCCAAAGACAGCATTCAGAACTCGTTATGGTCATTATGAGTTTTGGTTATGTCCTTTGGTTTGACCAATGCGCCTGCAGCATTCATGGACCTGATGAATAGAGTATTCAAGCCTTATTTAGATATTTTTGTTATCGCATTTATTGATGACATACTAATCTATTCGAGGAATGAAAAAGATCATGCTAGTCATCTCAGAATAGTTCTCCAAACTCTAAAGGATAAAGAGTTGTATGCTAAGTTCTCTAAGTGTGAGTTTTGTCTTGAGTCTGTGGCATTCTTAGGCCACATTATGTTTGGAGAGGGAACTAAAGTTGATACTCAGAAAATAGAGGCAGTGCAGAATTGAACTAGACCCATATCTCCAACTGATATTAGGAGTTTCTTAGGTTTAGCTGGCTATTATAAAAGGTTCGTAGAGGGGTTCTCATCTATTTCATCCCCTTTGACCAAGTTAACTCAGAAGACGGTGAAGTTTTAATGGTCTCAAGCTTGTGAGAAAAGCTTTCAGGAATTGAAAAAGAGGTTAACTACTGCCCCAGTATTGACCTTACCAGAAGGTACCCAAGGCTTTGTTATCTATTATGATGCGTCTAGAGTTGGTGGGTTGTGTGTTAATGCAGATTGACAAAGTTATAGGTTATGCCTCCAGACAGTTGAAAGTTCATGAGAAGAATTACCCAACCCATTATCTAGAATTGGCTGTCGTAGTATTTTCTTTAAAAATATGGCGCCATTATCTTTATGGTGTTCATGGGCATGTGTTCACAGATCACAAGAGTCTTCAGTATGTGTTTACTCAGAAAGAGTTTAATCTCAGACAAAGAAGGTGGTTAGAATTACTCAAGGATTATGACATAAGTATTCTTTAACACCCAAGTAAGGATAATGTTGTTGTTGATACCTAAAGCAGGTTGTCTATGGGTAGTACCTCCCATTTTGAGGAAGATAAGAAAGAGTTAGCAAAAGATATGCATGGACTTGCACGATTAGGAGTTTGATTAATGGATTCCACAAAAGGAGAAGTAGTGGTGATGAATGGGGCTGAATCATCATTAGTGTCAGAAGTAAAAGAGAAGCAAGATCAAGATCTTTTATTACTTGAATTAAAGGCAAGTGTTCACAAGCAAAAAGTGATGGCTTTTGAACAAGGGGGAGATGGTGTTTTGAGGTATCAAGGTAGATTATGTGATTGATTGCAAGGGTAATTGGGATCATCACCTACCTCTCATTGAGTTTGCTTACAACAATAGTTACCATGTTAGCATCCAAATGGATTCTTATGAAGCTCTTTAAGGGAGAGGGTGCAGATCTCATATTGGATGATTTGAAGTTGGTGAAGCAGGGTTGATAGGACCAGATTTTGTCCATCAAGCTATGAAAAAAGTGAAACTGGTTCAAGAGAGGTTGAAAACAGCATAAAGTCATCAGAAATCCTACACCGATGTTAAAAGAAGGAAGTTAGAGTTTGAAGTAGATGATTGGGTATACTTGAAAGTTTTACCCATAAAGGGTGTTATGAGATTTGGTAAGAAGGGGAAGCTTAGTCCCCGGTATATTGGCCCTTACAGAATATCGAAAAGGGTAGGTAATGTAGCTTATGAGTTGGAGCTACCACAAGAGTTAGCCGCGGTTCATCCAGTCTTCCACATCTCCATGTTGAAGAAGTGCATGGGTGATCCTTCATAGATCATACCAACTGAAGATATTGGGATCAAGGATAGCTTATCTTATACGGAGATTCCTGTCCAAATTCTAGATCGCCAAGTTCACAAGTTGAGGACTAAGGAAGTAGCATCAGTCAAAGCCCTTCGGAGGAACCAATTTGTTGAGGAAGCCACTTGGGAAGCTGAAGAGGATATGAAGAAGAGATATCCACATCTCTTCGAATCCGGAGAAGTTCCATATTAAAGTACTAATAGTTTTCTTGGCATTTTATTTATAAGTTGGTATGTTGTAATTGCATTGCGCTTGTTAGGTGTTTGAACTGTATGTTTGATGTGACGCCCTTAGCCTAGTAAGAGTAACCTCATTCGAGGACAAATGTTCCCAAGGGGAAGATATTGTAACACCCCGTAACTAGAAAGAACTAGAAAAGTTAAAAAATTGGAAATAGTCATTTTTGAAAGAAAAAAAATCTGGAAAATTTGTTAAGTATGTTAAGTTGGATTTTTGGTCAACTTCAAACGAACCATAACTCCTAGTTCAGGATGATTTAGGTGTGTTTCCATATATCGTAGGAAATATCTTGGAATAATCTTTCCAACACCACTGAGTTTGCACAATTCTGAGTTCGTATGAATGAGATATGTCTATTTGAAGTTGAGTTGTTCAAATAAGGAAAGTCTAACCCGGATTTTAAAAGGGCATTATGGTCTTTTCCATACCCCATGACTTAATTTCATTTTTTGGTAATTAATTGGGGTCTAAACTGATAGGATTTAGTTTACGCTTTTACGATATTGAGTTAGGGTTCTAGAGAAGAGAAAAGAAGAAGAGAAAGGAGGAGAAGGAGAAAGAATTGTCAAGTTCTTCAAGAATCGCTTGTGGATTTCGTCAAAGGATGATCCCTACGAGGTATGTGACTTCACACAGCGTTGGGTTCATTCACCCACGCGCCAAACATGTTTAATTCAGCATGAATTCGTCCTAAAAGTTGAAAGTTGAATGTTCTTGATGTGTGTTCTTGAATTTACTTTTGTTCTTGAATTTGGGATGAGATCTAGGAGTTCTTGAGAGTTTAAGGTCGATTTTAGAGTTGTGTTTGATTAGATTCTTGAGTACATATGATGGGTATCTGAATCTAAAGAGAATTGGAGAAAAAGAATCGAATTTAGGCGATTTGGGGTTTGAAAACGAAGAAGGAACAAGTCGGCAGAATCTGCATACCAGGTCCGTGACACGAACCTGTTCTTTAGAATTCATAATTCTTCTTCGTCTCACGGACCGTTCTGCCTCAAAATTTATTTCGCGACCAAATTATTAAATGCATCTCTGTGTCGCGGACTTTCTTCCCAGACAGTGTTTTTCAACCATTTCTTATGTTTAACTATCTAAAAACACTCCTAAACATCATGAGATCTTTCCTATCACAAATATCAATCCTTGAATCCATAATTCAATTCAAAGATCAGTTAAGAGTCAAGTCAAGAGAAGTTAAGAGTCAAGTCAAGAGAAGTTCATAGAGTCTTCCAAAAGTCTTTTACAAATGATTTGACTTTGTTTTAAGACTTGAGTTTTGAGTTAAGTAAAGAGTAAAGTTAAAGTTCATTTCTTCAAAAGTATATGGGGACCATGTATTCCCAAAGAGTTAAAATGTATTCACATTTAAACAAGAAAAGGAAATCTTGATTTCCAAAGAGCCTTTGAGCTAGTTTTCCGAAAAGAGTAAGTGCTTTCACAATTAAGCAAGAGAGGAAACTTTGATTTCCAAGAAGAGCCTTTGAGCTAAGATTTTGAGCAATTATCTCAAATCACAGAAAGAAGTATGTTTTTTTAAAACATAAGAGCTGGTATCATATTTTGGAAGTAGTATTGAGCACCGATATGGGGGAGAGTTCAGACAACTCAGAGTCCCCATAAACCATGTAGCCACCATGGGTAGAAAAGGGTCATACTTTTTAGATGATTCATTAGTGCTTTTTAGCATAGACTAGTGGATCCACTTAGTAGTTCAGGTTCTATACTCTCGGCAAGGTACAGGACGGCCCTGGCAGCGTGAGGCAAAATGTTGTATCATCACGATAGCTCTTAAGGGATGGTTGTCGGTTAGAGAAATTCTCACAACAGTATTTTGTATTTTTGTATACATAAAAAATATTTGTATTTTCATATACAAACAGATTTCATATTTGTATCTTTGCATATATACAGAGTTATTATTGTATTTCTAAATACATAGAGTTGAAAATCATGTTTTAAAGCTTTTCTTTATACTTAATTTATTTACACTATTTTATATTGAAATCAGTTCAGTTGTGTTTAATTGAGTTGAGCCAGGAAAGTTCTTCAGTTCCTTTCAATCTTATGTCTTGTTTTAGAATTCCTCTCGCATACTCGTACATTCAATGTACTGATGCCATTTGGCCTGCATCTTCTTATGATGCAGACACAGGTAATCAGGATAAGCATCCAGCGCATCGTTGATTCTAGGGAGCTCTAGTTTGTTAGTGAGCTTCCTTGCTTCCGGAGGATCCCTTTTATTGCTTTCATTATTTTAGTTCAGTAGGATGTCGTGAGTCTTGTCCCGACATCCATCTCAGTTGGTTATAGGCTTCATAGATAGACAACTAGTTAGTTCATTTGTCTTTACTTTGTTATTGGCTTATGTTCAGATTTGAGTCTCTATTTTGGCTAAGTTAAATATTTATTTCTAAAACATTATGAGTTTAGTTTGAGACAGTTGAGTTGTCTTGCATTTGAGTTCTTTCCTTAATGCTTAAATTCTTCCGCTAAGTAAGTAAGTCATGCCAAAGGTTCGCTTGGGGCCAACAATGGTTCTCGAGTGCCAGTTTCGCTCGGGCCTTAGGCGCGGGGCATGACAAAAGAGATTCTTTGAATATTTGAGTATTGCAAAGAATTCTAAGGGCCCCATGATTCTATATTGTGATAGTCAAGCGGCTATCGCATACACAAAAGATCCTAAGCATCACAACAAGACAAAACATCTTGACATCAAGTAAACTTTGTGAGAGACGTAGTAGCAAATGGAGAAATAACTTTGTAATACATTTCTACACGTGAAATGATAGTTGATCCATTTATGAAGGTCATCTCTAGAGACTTGTTTGAAAAACATGTTACGACTCTAGATTTGTGTAGGATTTGATGATATTTCAGTATTGTAAAATAACTTAATAATTATAATATTATCTTCTATATACTATTATTGGATTTATATTCAAATATAATATGCATGTGATATTTTGTAAGAAATAAAGTGTGTCGAACAAGTTGCGAGATTGACTCTCTCACACGAGCAATCACCTCTTACGTCGAGGAACATGAAGAGATAAGTTTCACCACCATATTATGACTTGTTTTATGAGTCAGACAAGAGTTTCTCTAAGAATATGAGTTTAAGGAATACTGAAGAGAGAAACTAGGGATAAACACTTAAAGGTGTTTAGACCAAGGTCTGTACAATATTGGATAATCGGAAGAATGAGACACATACACCAGTATAAGGTGAAAACATCGTAGCATGTGTTTCATACCACATGTGTCAAGCGATCAGTGGGTCAATGAAAGAATGTTTCGTGCTTCTTCATTGTGTGAGACCCCAAAAAATTAAAATGACTTTTCAATGAATTACCCTTTGACCTTTTGTTGTTTTTTGAAGTTTCAATCGATGTTGCTACTTTAGCATGTTATTAATAGCCATGAATGATTCGACAATGCAGTGAATGTCTAGGAAAGCAGTTGGATAGGAACAAATAGATTCAAGTAGAAAGGAAAGACAATTAATTGAATAATAAACTTATATACACAAGTCGGCTATTGCACTAAGCAAATTGGTATTGAGTGTATGTATAAAGTTAAACATGAACTTGAGTTAACCTCTTTAAGAGAATCGGGGATCGAATAAATAAATAACTACTGAAGTAGTGAATAAAGTCTGGGGTATTGTGAGTAATAGTATTCTCATATAAGTAGTGAATTCCATGTGATTGGATTCCTATGTGGGGCTATAAAACCTTAAAGGTAAGCTCTTGATACTCACAGGTCGCACAAACAATTTGTCGTATGAATTGTGTGTCTAGTTGATGTTGTGTTGGCTTGGATCTTGTCTACCATGTGTGAAGTGGGAGATGTAAATTTTGGGTCATGGGTCATCATGTGGATCGACCGACCCGACCCGAAGTTGTTGTTTGTAAAATGGATAAGTGCTAATTTAAAATAGGGGTGAGAATAGTTACATAGTAACTGCTCCAACGTAAACAAATCCATTTTTTAAATATATGTTGTATGCTCTTCAGAAAAGAGATTGAAAAACAAAGCAAAACAGAAAACTCATCAAAAAAGTGACATCTTCTCATAAGAAAAAGGCATCCAACAAAAGGGGCTTTTAGTTTGTGAAACACTATCTTTGTTTCCTAGTGATACAAAGAAGGATCTGGAGCAAGTCATTCAATTCATGAAATTCATTTCGCTGCAACAATCAAAGGTACACAAATTTTGTACTAAAATATTGTTTAAATCTATCATAATCGAAGATATCTTTATACTAAACGTTGAATCGAAGAATTAAACTTCTAAAAAAAAAATCAAACCTAAACTGAAATTGAAGAACCATATCAATTTGATCCATCCAATTTTTCGATATTGATACCCGGCCTCACCCTAAGCTGCCTGTAATGAATTAAGAAGTTGAAAGTCACTAAAAGCCAAGCAGCCAAGTAGCCAAGTAGTTAAAATGAAACTGGGGATGCCGATGGTTCCGCGTTGTTCCTATGTTTGTTCAACACGTATTCACATCTCTCAAATTTTTTAAGTTTTTTTTAGTTTTCCCTTCTGTATTTGGTATCTATATTGTAGCTTGATTAAATTCGAATTCACGTCGAAAATCACATTGCTTCTTAACAAAGATGATTATGTACTCAAAAGGACTCAACTCAAAACATCTAATTAAGGATGAAAAAGTACTTACCACTCCATCATTATGCTTCTCTCAAAATTTATTATTATATATGTACCTCCGACAGGCCACTTTACACTTATGATTCTCACCATTATCCCAATTTTGGTGTTTTCTTTATTTTTTGTTCTTTAAAATTATTAATTTTTTATTTTAATCTTTAAGAGTTTTAAGTAACAAAAAAATGATCAAAAATTAGTTTTGTCAGTAAAAAAATCTTCAAGGCATAAGTTTAATAGCATAAGTTATGTCCAAAACATAAGTCAAGTGACAAGTTATAGTTCAAGGCATAAGTGGTACAAATAATGTCGTATGTCATAAGTTTATTAACACAATTTACGTCTCAAGGCATACGTTTAATGAGTAATGTCCAGAACATAAGTTTAATGATACAAGTTATGCTACAAAACATACATTCAATAATACGAGTTATGTAATAAGGCACAAATTAAATGACACAATTTATGTCCTAAGACATAAGTTTAGTGGCACAAATTATGCCACAAGACATAAGTTCAATGACATAAGTCACGAATCAAGATAAAATTTTCTATAGAATCTTATCCGCAAATAAAATACTACAAAACTTATGCAACATTCTCTAAAAAGTTTTGCCTTCCAAAAGTCATAATTAAAGATACTCTGACATACATATTTTCGTTATATGAACAGTATAAGTAAAAAAAATTCATCAAATAAACAATTGTTGATAAAATTAATTAAGATATATACAAATTGACTTGAACGTCATATTTTTTACAAAAGAAAACTGAAAGTAATTGTCTATCTCCATCCTTGCTCCTAGAAAAAAACATTATTCAGCATAACCTTAATAATTTTAACAAAAGTCAAAGCATACAAATAAAAATATCTTGAAAGATTTGACCTACAATTAAAAAAAAAAGTTATTAGATCTCAAAATTAATTTATTCAATCCATAAAAGGAAATATTATCTATTTTATGAAAAAAATAGTTATACAATTATTATTATTAGCACTCCTTGTCGAAAAAGTTTTTCTAGATTCCTCATATATGTTGATGATAACAATAATAATGTCCTTTTTGTTAATACTTCAAATCACAAAAGTCACAAACATAACCAACCAGAAATAGATCATCATTAGGATTCTTTTTTCCCGTTCTTTTTTTTTTTTTGCCTGCTTTACACTTTTGTGTTTTCTTGAATTCCTTCCAATTTCAATTTTGGGAGAGAATTCAATTTTTAATCCACCTCCTCTGAAAACCCTAGTTCCAAATCCCCCATTTTACCATAAATAAACTCTTGTTTTACATAAATGTGAAATCCCTTTTCACAGTTCCCTCATAATCTTGTTTTAACTGCATAAAGTTTGGATCTTTTTGTCATAGTATTCAAGATTCTTGTTTTATTTGGTTAAAGTTTGAATCTTTTTATCATAGTTTTCAAGAATCTTGTGTTTTAAGGAGATATGAGTATTGATAATGATGTTCTTAGAGGAGGATTACATGTGTCAGATGAATTGTTGGGGACTATTTTGCCAATAGTGGTGTATTGGGTTTATTCAGGATTGTATTGTTTGCTTGGGGGTATGGAGAATTATAGGTTGCATACTAAGAAAGATGAAGATGAGAAGAATTTGGTTACCAAGAAAGAGGTTGTTAAAGGGGTTCTTCTTCAACAGGTTGTTCAAAGTATTGTTGCTACAGTTCTCTTCGCGGTTCGTCACCCATATCACCCTTTTTATTGCAAATTTGTTGATTGATTTTACCATTGTTGGTAGTTTAATAGATGGAGATTGTTGTATTGTTACTTGAAGCAGGTTAATTAGTATTTGTTATTGTTTTGAATTTGGCTAAGCGTATTGCGATTCAATGGAGGAAGGTTGTTGTGAATTCACTGTAAAACAAAACATAGTTTAGCTATAATTGTTTCTTTGAATTGGATTTGAGCATTCATTTGTTTGATCAGTTGGATACAGAGGGTTAGTATAACCATCTAATTTGAGATTGAAGCATCTATGATTGATGAAAGATGGGTTGACCTTTACTGGTGGCTGCTGTTTCGTTTTGACCAAAGTTCGGAATACCTTTTGATCCTTGAGTTTAGGTTTAAAATATGTAGATTGGTGCAAGTGTTGTGCAATTATACTTGCACGGTGTGTTCATACCCCGTGGTTGGAAGAGGGATTAGAGGAAGCTGTTATGAAAGTGAATAGTTTTCTATTTCTGAATTTGGCACTGTTGGATGGTTCCTTATTAGAATATGTTGAGGATCTTTAGTTTTTTTTTTTTTAAAACATTTACGATTAGATTTTATGATGCATAATTGTGTAGTCTTGCAGGCGCTGGATTTTATATTGCAAAGTTCGGTCTTTTCAAATTTCTATCTGGTATTTCTTATATTCACATATGGAGAGAAGTGGAGATTGATATATTGTTACATTTGCACATGTTTATTAGCTTTATTTTCTTTCTTGGAAGTTTCTTAGCAACTCCTTGTATAATTTGTCGCCTTCTGTCAGTGGCTATTTGCCTTAAAAGATACTTATTTAATTAGTGTTGGATGAGATAGGTCCGGATAAGGCATAGATGACTCATACTGTTAACCCCATATAGTTTGGGTTGAGCATAGTAGAATGATTGATTGATGGATGTTGTAATGGTGGATTCCATCTGGCTACAAAAGGTTTCAAACTTACTTTTGATCTTTGAGTTTTTGGATTTAAAATATGTCGTTTGGTGTAAGCAATGTGCAATTTACACTTGCACGGTATTTCATTCCATGTGGTGCGCATGGAAGAGGAAATTCCATTAGAAGAGGCTGTTATGACTTACGAGGAATAATAGTTTTTCATTATGGATTTTGGCACTGCAAGGCATATGTGATGCTTTATTTAATAATATGAAGAGGACGTTTTAGGCATTTTTTCAACACTAACATTAAGTCTAATTGTTGCGTAGTTTGTGGACAGGATGGTGGACTTCTTATTGATGTCTTCCCTATTGTTTATAGATTTTGGCTGATACAGGGACAGATATATCGCTTGTCTATGTAGCTGGTATAGATAGTTATTGGGATTATTCTTTTTGAAGTACCCTATTGTTTTATAAACCTATGAAACATTGTGCCTTCTTTTTTTTTTTTTGATGACAAGGGAAACCCGCAGCCGCTACCCTTTGGGTGCGCATAGGATAAAACCCCCGCTCCTATGCAATAGCTCGCAAACCACATAGGAGAGGTAACCCGCACTAGGCAAGCCCGGTGCGACGAGCTTGACCCAAAAGGCAAGCCCCTTGCTTTCGTTGGCAAGGGGTTTCGAACTTGAGACCTCCAACATGGAAGTCCCAAGCCCAAACCACTGAGCCACCCCGAAGGGTACATTGTGCCTTCTTTTGTCTGAACTTATATATTTAATTTTTTTTTATATATTCTAAAATGCTGGGGTTGGCAGATCATTCCCTTAAGTTGAAGGGAAAGGGAAGACAGACCAGGAATAATAGCACTATTTTGTGTAACTATCAGAAGCAAAATGTGCCGAATAGTTTTAGCTGCTGGTTGAGTTACAAGTTTGTTAGTATCTGGAATAGAAAGCAGCTCAGTATCATTTGTTTGTCATTTGATAGGTGACAATGCTAGAAAGGAGAATAATTGATTTTATGTTCTTGGAATAGATTATGTCAAGTTATAGAAGTTATGGCTCCTCGCTGTTTTCTTAGAAGTTAGGATTCCCCTCTCTTCTCGGTATGTCTCCAGAGATGTTGAGGCGCTCAACTTTTAACACTTCATTTGAAGAAGCATTGATAAATTGATCATACTTTCCCTATCTATTAAAAGAAAGTAACTTCGGGGATAAATAGATTGGGTGAATTCAGTGATGCATATCTATTGTGAGGTTCTCTGTGATCATCAGCTGGACACCAGAAGGTTCTTTTCTCCACATACCAGGGCTTGAGACAAGAGGATCTCTCTGCTTTCTTATTCATCTTGGCAGTGTAAGGAATTAGTTTAATGTTGTGCAATGCCATGTCTTAGAATTGGATAAAACGTTTTAATGTTGGGACACATGGTTCTAATAGTTTGGAAGCTTCTCACATCCTTTATGCTAACGATAGACTTATCCTTTGCTGGGCCGAGGAAGTTCAGTTGAGATACTTTAGAGTCATTCAACTGTTGTTTGAAACTGCATCTGGGCTGAAGTTTAACATGGGGAAATTTTCAACTTTCCTTGTGTCAGACAGAAGAATTTCATACAACTTATTTGGGCATGCCTTCAGGTGCCAAATACAAGGCTAAGCAAGTGTGGCATAGGATTGTGGATAGATTTGAAAAGAAGCTTGCGACTTGGAAAAGGCAGTACCTATCCTTGGGAGGTAGAGTTGCACTCATCAACAACATGCTTGACTCACTTTCCACCTATCTCATGTCCTTGTTTCCTATGTCTATCAATGTATGAAAGAAGCGATAAGATCAAAAAGAAATTTCCTGTGGAGTGGAAGTAAGTAAATAAGAGCCTTTCATCTTGTTAAGTGGGACTTGTAGCGAGAAGGAGAAAAAAGGGTGGATTGGGGAATCAGGAACTTGGAGGCATACAATCCGGCTTACTTAATCAAATGGGTGTGACGATTTGGTAAGGAGGAAACAAGCCTATGGAGAAGGGTAATCTCTTCCAAATATGGGGAACACTGATTTTGGTATTTCATATTTGGACTGGGTACAAAACATCACCTGGCTTGTGGCGTATGGAAACACATTTGCAGCTTATGGCCATTTTTTGAAACCAAACTAGAATTAAAGTGGGAGATGGCAGGCGAACCAGATTCCTACAGGATGCAGGGATTGGTCATACTCCAAAATGATGGCAATCAATGATCTTTACAGTTTTTCCTTCAATACAATTGTTCATTCTGTTTTATAATATGTTTGCATTCTGTTCAACTTCCATGACCACAAATGAGGCAGTTGACTTGTACTTCTATGCCCATGCTGTTTCAAGCTACACTTTGGAGTTGTTGGTCCTAGTTTCCATTTCTTTAGTTACACAGTTACAGCTTAATGCATACATCTTACCATAGCTCTTCTGGCATGCCACAGCCAATCGGTGGTTGGCTTGCTTATATTCTTTAAGCAAATGTCTAGCCCAACATCATATGCTTTGGAGATTATTATTGGACCTTGGGTTTTAGAATGTTCCTTACCTGATACTGAAACTGTTCTTAGTCGTGCCGTAGTCAAGTAGTTTTTCTCATGTAGTTTTAGGTCCACTTAATATCTTGTTGCACTTGTGCTCTCTTTTCCAAACTTTCTCATTGTTTGGGATTATATGTCGATTCATTTCTGGAAGCTAAAGTTTGATTATTTATCTTGTTCACTAAACTTTAAGTTTTTCGAACAGGTCACAGGTAATGACGGCGACTCTGAAGGAAATCAACATGGCTTCCTTGTTCTTGTTAGACAGTTGTTTGTTGCCATGGTCATCTTAGATACTTGGCAATACTTTATGCATCGCTACATGCATCAAAACAAGTTCTTATACAAGCATATCCATTCTCAGCATCATCGGCTAGTTGTTCCATATGCATTCGGAGCTTTGTACAATCATCCTTTAGAGGGTCTGTTACTTGACACTATCGGTGGGGCTTTAGCTTTCCTTTTCTCAGGCATGTCTCCTCGGGCTTCCATCTTCTTTTTCTCGTTTGCTACCATCAAAACAGTCGATGATCATTGTGGACTATGGCTACCTGGAAACCTTTTCCATATCGTCTTTAAAAACAACTCAGCATACCATGATATTCATCACCAACTTTACGGAAGCAAGTATAACTTTTCACAGCCTTTCTTTGTTACCTGGGATAGGATACTTGGTACATATATGCCATATGCACTCGTGGAAAAACCAGAAGGGGGTTATGAAGCTAGGCCTGATAAAGATTGCAAGGATGACTGACAAAACTGTTAGTACTTGTTTAAAGTATGTACCACTGCAATTTTACCCAGTATTTGCCTTTCTCAGTAATCTGTATATAATTTTATATGTTTCTGCATATATTGTTGTATTACTGGTTTTCTTTTTGAGGTTGAAAAAGAAAAAAAAAGGAAAATAATGTCTTTTTTTTTTTGGTTATAGTGTCTGGTTTCCCCTAATTAGCTGTAGGTAGAAGAGGACTACAGGTTAAAGATTGGTTTGTGTATCAATCAAGTGAGATATCTTTTTCTCAAGTGTTCTCTACCATAGCTATGTTTTGTCCTCTGATAGAGGATTGTGGAAATGTAAAAATTTTACGTGTACCTTATTTGGACACCGCTATTTAACCTGTACCAAGTTTTAAGAATTTTTTGCACGTCTATCCACTCCGGTATACTTCGAGTCTGTGGTGTCTAAAGTTAAATTTGACAGTCTGTTTCAGACAAGACGTTTGAGTTCAAGCAAAATCACCAAAACTCTAGCCATATGAAACTTGATACATGGCATATATGAAGTTGTTTTAAAGTAGGTGGACTTGCAAACTTCTACTCATTGTTTGTATGGCGTGAATGGTGATCTCAAAATCGAGTATCTGTGCACTTAGCCTGTGGAAAGAAGCAACTTTCATCCTGTTTGATCATTTTCCTCCATGGAAGTCAATATGGATTGTCCCTTGATTAAGTAGTTACAATTCGAATCGTAATATTTATATTAAACATCAATTGATTTCATAGCCATTCAATGTCATCTTCCTTCATTTTCCTATTTTTTGACAATTGCTAGTGTCAAGATGCTTCTGAGAATACTTATCAAGAGGTCTTGGACTCAAGTATTGGGAATAGAGAACCTTCTAGTATGGATCATCTTACCTTTATCAATAGGCTTATTTGACGTGAATTCAGATTAATCAATACCAGTGACTTTCGAATATTGAATCAAAGAGAATGTTATGTGGCTATGGACAATAGGTCTGGAACACTGATGGAACTGCTGGAGTGAAGTATATTACATTGTTGAAGCCATCAAAACTTGTCTGGAAACTCAATACAGATGGTAGTTACATGTGAAGGTCATGCAACTCTAATCGAAATTTCATGAGGTTGTGATCAACAAGTTACTGACTTTAAGTGTGAAATCAGACTCCATGATCATCGTTAACATGGTTAATGACATTCACAAAATTCCCCGGAAACAACAAGATATCATTGAGGACATTCAAACGGAAGAAGTCTCAAAGAAACATACAAGTAAGCGATTGCTCCAGAGAAGGTAATGGTGTGGCAGACACCCTTGCCAAATTTGTCACCGCGATTCAAGATGAAATCAACCTTTAGAAGAAAGGTAAAAACTGTTCATTGTAGTGCTATAATCCTCCATAAGGTATCTGTATGCAGGTATTGAAAGCTAAAATGAATCACAGGGTTCAAATGCCAACAAGAGACCAGAAAAGCTAAGTGTTCATTCCCCACTTGATTGAACACATTACAAGATCTGTTTTTCATCAGGGAAGAAAATGCTCTTAAGAATACATCAACAGTTTCAGAAAAGATCCATCATGTAGTGTGGGGCTTCAAAGAGAGGAAAGAAAAATAAATGAATGCATGTTTTACAAAGCATAATAGCATACAATATAATTTATGGATCCATCAATACAGAAGGTTAAACATACATACACCAAATAGCCTCGTCTCATCGACCAAAAATTTCTTGCATTGAAGGTTCTAAGCTACTGATTGAACTTTGATGATTGAAGTACTGGTCCTTGGATCCAATACAAATGGCATCGATCAGGAGCACCATCACAGTCTTCACTGGCATCTTATCGTGTGGATGTGGAATTATCATCCCCCACAGTCCAGTATTGTTTGACTGCTACCAGTATTTTTACGGGAACAAGGGGGCCGTCTTCATGATCCATCAATTTGAAGTCCCATCTCATACCTCCTATTATCTTCTTTACCTTAATTAGAACATCTATGTCATCTCTCAGAATAACAGCTCCTTCTGGCCGCAAAATACGGTCCATTTCTAAGAGAATGTCTTCAAAGTCGCACCTTCATGATTTCAAAAAAGAAAAGCCAACAGAGGAATGTTAGAATACTAACTTGACCAAAAGCACAAAAGCAATTTTTGCTTCTTCCCCATTACATTCTGCAATCTTTTCCATAATAAAGGCGACACAGCAACCAAAAAAAAGGCAGCCCAATGTACAAAGCATCCCACGTTAGCAGGTCCAGGGAAGGGCCGTGTTACCAACAAAAAGAAACAATACTCTGGATTAGTCAAAACATACACTTGGCCTCTACTTGTAGAATATACAACAGGCAAACCCCATGCTTGATTTTGAAGTTACTCCTTAGAATTACCTACAAGTTTAAGCGGCTAAATAGTTGCTGAATTCGTCCATTATTACTGACTTATTTTTCCTTTTAGCCTATGTAACAATTCAGCAAACCTTTTCTAGTTTCTTAACCTGTTGTTCTAGCATTGAATTCATATGAGAACAAACCAGCCAACCTCCAAAAAATGGTATTCATTTGAACATATCTCTTAACTCTAATACGAATCAGAAAAGTTCTTACTTATGCAACCAAGGGTGCGTCTAGTGGTCAATGAAGTGGGTGGATAACCATGAGGTCCCAACCTCCCAAGTTCAAATCCTACTGGAGGCAAAAATACCAAGTAGGTGATTTCTTCCCATCTAACCGAACCTTGGTCAACCATTACCTGGTACCTATGTTGGTGGAGGGCAGCAAGTACCCCGTTAGACTATTCGAGGTGTGCACAAGCTGGTCCGTGCACGACGATTTTAAAAAAAAAAGTGCTTACTTGCAGATCTCTGCTTACCCAGAAAATATCGTCTACTAAGGGAGGATTATGTCACATAATCAAAAGACTCACTAAAGTTGACAATTACAAACATGATGCACCAATGAAAATTGCAAGTTGGTCTAAAACTAAAGTTGACAATTACAAACATGATGCATCAATGAAAATTGCAAGTTGGTCTAAAACTAGAGTCGACAATTACAAGCATGATGCATCAAAGAAAATTGCAAGTTGGTCTAAAACTAAAGTTGACAGTTACAAACATGATGCACCAATGAAAATTGCAAGTTGGTCTAAACAAGACATGATTTTTATTCATAATATAGTTTTGCTAGTTGCATAAAGCTCAACTTCAGAAGGGGATTCAAAAGGAGGCAATTAAGTGTGCTCCTTCGAGTCAGTCAATTTATATCATGGTATCGACTTCTGACCGAGTTTAAGAAGTTAATTTGACTTATATATTATACTGGTGTTATTGAAGGAAATATATTAAAATAATAGTTGAAAAGTTAGTTTGATCAGGAAACCATCATATTGAAGCTTGACAATTGGATAGTTTGATTCTTTTGAACTTTTGGAAGTAGTAAAGGACACAAAAAAATGGAATCGTGTTAAAATGTCCTAAAAATGAAATTTGAGATAGTGCCGTAAAAATATACCCACTGATTTATCCCTTTGTTTCCAAATTGCAGCCATGTCAGATTAGCATCCAGCCCCATTCTTAACAGCCACAATACTATCTAAGGTTCTTGATTCAACGTTGAACCAACTTAAATACCGAAATTAAAAAAAAAAAAAAAGGAAAAAAAGGAGGAAACACTTACTTGTCCTTGTATAAACTGAAAAGACCATTAGCATGAATGAGATCATAAGTCCTTGGGTACGTAGAGAATGCTTCACACCTGAAACAGAATATAAACTGGTTATCAGATGGTAGCTTTCAGCAGGACAAGAGGAAGAGAAAATCACTGAATAGTTTGAATTCCTTATGAAGAGACAAAGTTAAACAAAAGCAATTTGTTAAAAGTAGCCTGCATAGGATTGATATTCCTTTCGTCATTTCCACAAAGCAGAAAAGATTTGGTGCTAAAAACAAATGTAGCAACTAATGTAGTCGTGTGCATATGTGTAATTAAACCTGACACCCTCTGATACTTATGGGCTCTTATTATATTATCTCTTCACCTAAAAGATCGTGATTATAGTATCCTCTAAGTTTATGTTAACTACTATACCTAAAGAAGTATAAGTGCAAACTAACATAGAAAGGAAAGTAACATTAGATCAAGGTGCCCTTTGATATGACAATTCCTTATTTTTTTTCAGAGTCTTGATACAGAACAAAGGTTTCCTTTGATGGTCCTTTGCGTTTAAAACCAAAGACTAGAGAATACAAGATTAATAATCACACCCACAAAAATCGAGTGGCAAGAGTACTGCAACTTCCTATGAACGAAAAATGGTTGTCCTTGATAAGTTATCAAAGCCACAACTATACCAGATAAGTATATAATTGAGCATAGGAGAGAAAAAGTCGTACCAGTCATGATAAATTCCAATAAGTCCACGTTCATATATGACTCCCAAGGTATTTTTCTCGGCTATCGTAGGCATAACATTCATAACCCACAACTTGGGAGATTGAAGAGCAGCAGCAAAACCTCCAAGTCCAGAATTCATGTCCATGATATTACGGTACCTTCCTGTATCGATGAGTTTGTTAATTTTCTTATAAGCACTAACATGCTTCTTCCATTTCTTGTTGTCTTCCAGATATGCCTCAACGGAGACTCCAGAAACTAGTCCATTAGCAATTCTTGGAGGAACAGCAAAAAGTCTCTCAGGGAATGGTTTTAGACCTTCATCATCACCATTGCCTTTGCTTGGTGTTATGCATGTTTCCATTTTGTTGTACCTGATCAACAGAAGCAAAATAATGGAATCCATGAAACTTGATCTTCAAGATTGAGTTTGCACTGCAATATACGTAGTATTAGATGAAATGAAAGAGTTTATCCTTTTACTTTGCTACAATTGAAGGGGCCAGGCTATTAGGGATAAAGTTGTATTGTGCATCTAACTACCTTGCACCAACAGGTTTGGATGGTAATTGCACAAGCTAAACATCCACCATATCAGATTATCACAAAACTGTAAGTATAGAGACTTCTACATATCTTTCCGCATACTTAGACCTTCTTGAAATACAGTTCGTCCTAGGAAAAAGGTTTACATCATTCCAAAAAGTACTTATATAGTTTTAGCAACCTGGTTTACACTAGCATAAATTTGCCACTCATGGTAGGCAAGAAGCATATTCTCTTTAGCTTTTGCTTTAAGTAGGAAAGAATTTCCAACATATAAAACTGAACTATTTGATGATGATGTACCAGACATCATCTGGATCTGTCGATTTACAAAGTGTAGCTTCAGAATCTTCTTGTGTAGAACGGCATGAGTCGGCATCCATCCTTTTCTGCCAAATAGCAGTCTCACCCTTCTCAGATTTCTTCTCCCAGCAAAGAAGTTTGGCAATCTCTTCAATCTTCCTTTGTTCTTCCTGAAGGTCCTCCATGGGGCGTTGCCAGGCCTTGTAATTAGTCTTCCAATTGATCGGAGGGCCAGAAAGCACCCAGTAGCCACCAGGTCGAAGAACTCTATCAACTTCCATCATGAGGATTCCATCTGCATGAAGAAAGACTATGATATACAACAAAAGAACAGCTACCGAGAAGGCTAAGATTTCAATAAACCATAAAGAAAAACAAGTTAAAGAAGAAATTAAAACCAAATGTCTTCCAAAATTTTAAAAGGTCACACTTTTTCGAAATTACAATTCGTCATCAAGAAGGTATTCTTACTACCACACAAGATTCGTACCAGCAGCTCCCCATGGGATTAGACAGCGAGAACAATGAGCCATATCAAAGGCCCTAGATGGATATGGCATTTTGACTGTTCCTAGGACGCCAATAACAGCAGGTACACCCCTTTCAAGAGCAAACTGAACCTGAGCTTCATGTGAGTCTCGTGGAGCAAATGACATTGCGATGACATTCCTTTTCCAGAGATAAGCACCCCAACTTGCGACCTGGTATCATGAAGCATTGTTAGTCAAAAAAGCCAACACAACAACAAGAAGTATTCTTCAAGTAGGTGAAGAAAATGAGACATGGATATCTTTTGCTATAATAAAGGTTTTCACTGTACAAATCATACCCCGCAACCAGTGTCCAGAGCAGTCCGAACAGTTCCATTTTGAATTGGGATTACTGAAGCAAGCTGATCAATATACTTATCTGCTCCTTGAGGAAACTGTGTCCCTCCTCCAGGGAACCTAAACACATTACCTTCATACTGAATCCAGTTCTGAATGGCCTTCTCGACCGTCAAGCTCTTATAGGGGGCATTCGCATATGGAACATAATCCCGACTCTTTGGCCATGGAAATGGGGTGACATACCCCTTAGGTGCTGGAATAAGGCAATGCAACTTCTTTTCTGGAGGCAGACAATGCCTTTCTCGATAGATCATATTTTCCCTTGGGAAGTGCATAGCACGCTTTTGATCTTGACATGGTGTATGATCAGTGTAACGAGGACGACATGGCTTAAATTTTTTGACTTCTGTTCCTGAATCATCAATACTACCTGCTTGGCCACCATGACGAGTCTCAAAATTGAGATTTGGTAGGATATTGCAGTTCTCACCACTCTTGGTGACTGCCAGAGCTATACTATCTCCCTTCCCAACGCCACTTCTCTGCCATGATCCAAGCAAATAGAAGAAGCAACAGAGACCAGCTACAATAAATATTGACACAGAAGTCCTGGTCCTATTGTCCCCCAAGCTTTTGTTTGCCATTGCTGTACTGAAATGATTTCAGCATTGAGTTAGGAAAGCGAAGGAAACTGAATACCGATACACATGTTTTTTTAAATGTATCAGAAGTATAGCTAGATCAGAGCATAGTTCGGCAATAATTTACTCGTTGAGGTCCCAAAAGATCATAGCTTTTGGTACCGAATGCTGTAAAGTGTACAAGATTCTAGAAATTAGCAGAAATCAATTAAAGCTACGAAAGGAAAATCAGATAAAGCTCCTTCTCCCTGATACTCCAATAACTGCAAATTAAGGTAGCAGGAGATTACCATTGAATTTTAAACACCTAGCAGTGTACTAAGATCAAAATTATTTTTTTTACTCTCTGTATCCCAATTCATGTGACACTTTTTCCTTTTCAGTCCGTTCAAAAAAGAATGTCACATTTCTATAATTGGAAACAATTTTTTGATGACCACATTTCTATAATTGGAAACAATTTAAACTTTAAAATTATCATTTTCCCCTTAACGAAATAATTTACAGCCACACAAATGGTCAAGGAAGAGTATTTCTTACTTAAACTTTGTGTCAAGTCAAATGATGCTACATAAATTGGGATAGATGGAGACATGGAGTACTTGTTTTCCAGTAGGAATACACAAAAGTGTAACAAACCAACCCATAAATCAAGCTTTTAAATACATTCTCTTTTTAGTTTCCTAAACAGTAAACAGGTATTTTAACAAATAACAGTGCCTCTAATAGACCACCATTAAAAGCTACAGAACAAAAAGAGAGAGAAAAGAAATATGAAACCAAGAATTGATAAAATGCTAAAAACTGCAAGTTTATTACACTTTAACTACACCTAAGAAGTTAGTATGATACAACATAAGAAAAGATTTGAACTTTACACAGTTAATGGGTCTAGAAAGTGAAAGTCTCACTTGACAAATGAATCAATCAAACTGACAAGAAAGATAGGAACTTTATAGTCAAGAACCCCAATGAATAAATGAAAGATCAGCTATCTAGGGTTGAATCAGCATACCAATAGCATTAAAAACTCCCCCCCACCCCCACACATTTTCTTAATGACCTTCCAACTCTGATTTATTTTGCTTTACAGTCCACAACAGAAACTTGAAAAACAAGAACTGATACTTAGAGCAGACCCAAGAAAATAGGTCTTTAACTATACCCCATATGAAAAGATTTGAACTTTATACAGTAAATTGGCTTAAAAGTGCAGGTTCACTTGAAAAATGAAGCAATCAAATCAAACTGGCAAGAAAGATAGGAACTTTATAATCAAGAATTCAAATAATTGAATGAAACATCAGCTATAGAGAGTTGAATCAGCATACCAATGGCATGAAATTTTTTTCCAACACTTCCTTTTATTGGCTTTCCTGCTTTATTTTGCTTTGTAAGTCCCCAACTCAGATATGAGTTTCAAATTAAATCAAGAACAGAAAACACTGCAAAACCCCTAATTTGTTTTTTTTCAATGATATCTACAAGTATATACATCAAATTTACAACTCTCTGTGTCTCTCTTTACAACTCTCAGTTGTTTTACATGTTCTTTTTCTTTTCTTTTTTTTTGCGGTGGTGGGGGCTGGGAGTGGGGTGTGGGTAGTGGAGGTTTCTGTTTAATCCGTATTAATTATCATATCAGTGTTTGCTTAAAGGGCAAGGAGGTCCGAAGTCCATAAAAATCAAACCGTAACTGATAAGCTAATTATAAAATTGATTTAATTGATATTGAATTATCAAATTAAAGGTTAATGAGTGTATTTTCAAAATTTAGATTTTATATTTTTTTTATTGTGATTTATAATTACAGAATTATGAGCTTAAGTAAGTCAAAATAATTATTTTGTTTGATTGAAAGTGAAAGAAGAGAGCATGAAATGAAGGAGCCCGTAAATTGTTAACAACTCCATTCTTATTTATACGTCGCCCTTAATAAGAATAGATGTTCTTTAATACTACTTGTCATTTCACAAATCAATGCATAAATGACACTATTATTCTCATTTTATCCGGAGAGTTATTAATCTTTAAAGTATAAATTTGACCAACATATAAAAACTAAATAATTAATTTATCTTCATTAGTTAAATTAATTAATCAAAATAAATTAATTCATTTATTAAAAACGTTGACTTGTACAAAACACTAAATAAGAGTACAATTATAAAGTAACTTAGTTTCTTAAGGGGCGTGAAACCTAAAATAATGACATATAAATCAACTGTTGGCTTATTGATATGCTAGTAGATAAGTATATTTAAAATTCGATATTCAATAAGTCAAATTATTAAGCATAATTATCTATCAGATCTGTCTAATAAGCAATCCTACCTCTCAAATGCCATGGGACCCAAAAGAGTAAATACTTATTTATTGATTTAGCGTAATTATCTATATACGGATAATTAATATTTGAAATAGAATATTTTGTTGATTTTGGATAAGTATTTGTAATTGGAAATTTTTGGACTCACAATAGTAAATTTGAGAGTATGGGCATTATCAAAGGGAAATGGGACCTACAATTCATGAAGAATCTAAGACCGTACAATGTGGTCCATCGATTTAGTAGTCGGCAGGATGAACGTCTTAGGAGTGGCAATTGGGCGGGGCGCGTTGTGTTAAACTTGAACAGATTATAATAGGTTAAAATAATAATTGGGTTAAGACCTAATCATATTTCAAATTTGCTTTGGTCAAAATGGATTAGGTAACGGGGTATATAACAGGTCAAAATCCAACTCAATTCAATTTTTTCTAAGCTTAATTTTGTTTATTTATTCTTTTAAACTATTTTAGTACCTAATAAAATCATTACATTTTCTTTATTATGACTATATATAACATATCAAATTAAAAATAAAAAAAGTAACTTTTGTGAATAACCGCTATAATAAACTTAATTATGTTTCATAGCTATAGTTTACAAATTTACGGGTTATAGCTACAGTTTAAGCTGCCTCGATTGTATAATTTGCAGGTTTGTATAATTCGCGGGTACATTTGTATAATTTAGTTGTTTTTGTTTAAACTCGAAAAAACGAATTTATACAATTACAAACATCAGAAGTGTAAGCAGTTATACAAATTATATTATACAAATTTCGAATTATACAATATTTATACAAATTGCATTATACTAATTCCGAATTATGTAAACGTGCGAATTATACAAAATCTAAAAGTTGAGCCGTGTAATTATAGTTAAAAGTAGGTCATGAATTGTAATTAAGGCAAACTATAGTTATGTTAAGTAATTAACTAATACATGTTTGCTTATACGCATAATTTTTCCAAAAAAAATAAAAAAAAATTTAACAAGATTTGTCATGAGCCAATTCGGGGTACATATCAACCCAATTTTTAATGGGTTAAAATGAGTTGAGTTAATGAATGAGCGGATCAATAATCAACTCAAACTTAACCGGATTGAGCGGGTTGGGTTTGATTTTGCCACTCCCCAATACTAGCAAGTAGCAACGAAGAGGGCCAAAACTCCAACTATTGAATTTATTTTCGGATAACTTATAAAAACTTTCACGAGTTTGTGAGTTAAGTACTTAAATTTATAATAGTTTCTAATATTACGAATTTTACTAGATTTTAGACGATGAATATGTGTATTTGATGCATTATAATATTACAAATCTTACTAGATTTTGAATTTCGAATACATGTATCTCGAATACATGAGATCAAAATTAGACATAATTTGTTTTAAATATACCGTACTCAAATGAATTCACATGTATCTGACTCTCTCGTTTGCCTCTCTTCTATATGACTTGAAATTTGATATTAAATTATTAATTTCAAACTATAGAGCAAATTAGTAAATATAATAGGAATTTTATTGAATTAAATAGTTTTTCCTTTTTTAAATTTTTTTATCTTGTATCTCCTAAAAACCTTATCATTAATATTTAGAGTAGTTTAAAAATACCCTTGCGACTGAGACTAAAATAAATTTAGTTAAAATTAGGCAAATGACATAGTATAAGAAGGAAATTACTTCCTTTCCCTACTCTTTCATTAATTACCAAAAATCCCTTTTTTTAGTGTTTTTCGGATACATAATATAGTAGTGTGGATACATAATATAGCAGCGCGGATACTATAATTAATAACGGGCGGATACTTAAATTATTAAGTTGTTAGCAGCGCGGATACTTACTTAACGGGCGGATGCATAATATAGCAGCGCAAATACTTTAATTAATAACGGACGGATACTTAAATTATTAAGTTGTTAGCAGCACGAATACTTAATTAACGGGCGGATGCATAATATAGCAGCGCGGATACTTTAATTAATAACGGGCAGATACTTAAATTAATAAAGTATCCGGTTAAATTGAATTGGGGGAAAATAAGAGATTTTTGTATTTTAATAAAAGAGTAGGGAAATATTGAGAATAGGTAAAGAAGTGTTGTGTATTTAAGTAATTTTTCCATAAATTTATGCATATAGTCAATACTTTTAAAATAAAATTTTAGAATATAAACGTAGATTTGAAAAATTGCATATGTTTTTGATTCATATCTTTTACATGAATGTTCATATTTAATTATCTTCCTGGATAATCTAAACAAGCAAAAGTTACCAAAATCTATTGGCATAATCTTTATACAAAGCCTTTTTATATATCTATATTCAACAATAGAGTAAAAATAAATTTAGCCAACTGAAATGAAAAAAAAAAAAAAAGGTTTCTATAAGACATGATACAAAACTGGTCTCAACCAGATGTGAAAAATGGTTACTAAATGTCATACATACATACCAAGATCAAAAGAATTTTAATATAGAGCTTGGTAAAATTGTTGGTTCTTGAAATGACATGAGATGCTGCTATTATATCCATAATACTACTTACAAAACGACGCAGCATCTACGTTTCTTAAACGAAGCTCGTTGCTGGAACCTTTTCAATGCAGGAACCAATACTCGCACGTGACAATATTAAACCCGATCCATTGGTGCAGGCCCAGACGAAGAGTCTGTTGATGCAGGGACAGATGGTGTAGCTGATGCCATGGCAAACTGTACACCTGTTGGCTGCCCAGATTGTACCACAAATGCAAATTGTGCTGTTGCTAATGCTGCAGCTTCCTGTTTTCACCAAACCATGAAAACAAGCTTTACATTTAATTATATAGCGAAAAACACATATGCGCGTGTTTCAATGTATTCGGCTGATTCACGTGGCAAATGTTGAGGAGAATATTTCGAACAGCAAAACTAACACCAACCTCTCTTTGTCTGCGCTGCTGCAAAATGCTGATGGCCCAGACCATGATGTAGCAAGGTAAAAGAAAGCCAATTAACCGAAGCAAGAAAAGCTGCATACCATACATTTATGGGAGTTATAATTCCAGCAGTAGTAATAAATCATTTTACGAGAAACAGAGAGACGTAGATAGAGCATAACAGATATTAATAATTACCGAGAAGAAAGCAGAGGGATCTTCGTCATCTCCATCTGCATCTGCTACAGGTAATGCATGTCGCAAGAGCAGAAAAGCCATTAACTGCCACAATTGTATGTAGATCATCAGAATTAAGGCAAATTTGCATATATACATGCATATGTGCCTGTGTGTAGACATCAGCTCCAACTCAACCACAAAATAAGGAAATATGGTATACATTATCATCTATATCATGGAAATATAAGATACGTTTTCTCTTCATATTTTCTTCACAGCCAATTGAAACGTAGAGGATAAAGAAAATCTTGAGGTAAATGAATAAGGACAGTGGAAGAGGCAACATCTATGTTCCTAGAATTTTCTCTTGTATACCTACAAGATTATTTAGACAATCTCAAAATTTTGGAAGCATCTACCCACTCCTACAAGGTGAATCAAGCAAGAAGCAATGACAGAAATGCAGTACTAGAGGCTTAGGGCCAGCGAGGGCAGTTACCTTTACGTCTTTCTGTAAGGTCTGCTTGGACATGATTTTTTTCTTTTTTTCCAAAATTATTTTCAAAGCATTGTTTGGTTATATATTGGAAGGACTTTTTAGATTATCTCTTTTTCTAACAAATAAAAGAATCTAAAAATAAATATTCAATCGAACTGGTTAGTTTTTGAAGATGAGTTTTTCAAGTAAGAACATTTTCCACTCACAAACTTCAATGCTTTTCAAGTGACATGTCCAAACACATTTCAACTTCCAAATACCATTTTTCACCTTCAAAAATACCTTTTTTTCAAGTTTCAACCAAATCTATACCCAAACGTCTACTTAGAATTCTAGATTTCTTCTGGGACAAATAGCAGTAAATGCTTACAATTAGAGCAGCAGAACGGCAGAACGCAACACCACTTGCATTTGTAGCATTATAATCATCATATTCTGCTTCCAAAAGTTGGCGTTCAGCCTCTCTAATTGCCAAAAGGCGAGGATCGTGTAATTCCAGAGGTGTGCCAGCAATTTGCCATCCTCCCCTGCACAACAATGAAGCAACCCAAAGAGCTAATGAACTGTGAAGAAATGTTGAATCTTGTGACCAACGCCACTTAACTAATATTTGGAAAAAGAAGATCTGTGGGTAATAATATGACACAATGGACTGCACACATTATTGTCAAAGGCAAAGCACATTTGGAACCTCAACTTTAACTGCCATTAGAATGAGCTTGCCCAAGAAAAAGTTGCTTTTATGTACTAATACACACACAGACATGTATATGTACGGACAAATAACATTTATATCAACAGAGGAATAGGAAATCTTTTGACTAGTGGAAAAAAAAAAGGAAAGTAAAAGGCTAAAGGCAGGTCAATCAAGTTCATAAACCACCCCAAATATGCAGATGCAGATTCAATCAGTAGTTTCCTTATACCAATTTTCTGTTCCTAAATACGAGCATAGTCATCTGTAGGATCCTCCTCCTTAATGCCCTTATGACTCTCATTGGTATCACATATTACATATTTTTTCTTTTTGTATTGTTCTCTTAACAATTACTATATTGATTTAATCGTTATACTTATTGTCTAGAGTTTCCCTCTTCAAGATACCATCTATGACTCTCCCAAAGTAACCGAATTAAGAAGAATAATTGTTGGTTGGTTGGAATTGTCTAAAGTGAATGCCTCACCACCTTGGTGCCTCAGTAGAGCACACATATCCTAGCAGAGAGTTCAGCCGGTGTTGTGAGCTACTAAAGCATGCCTTTAACAATGCTACTGAAAAGCTGCTTGAAAAAGAAAAATTTAAGACATTTCTAACAAAGGAAACCTGCACTAAAGAAAGTTAAACTCACCCAATATCTATAATTGTATCCTCCGACCGAGCTCGAGGAGGGGCAGTGTAACCAGGCTGGTATTGCTGCATTTGAGAATGAAAAAGGAAACGTATTATATAAATAAAGCAGAAGGCCAATAGAATATGCTAGAATTCAAAAGCATCGCTCAATCCCAAGTTCTCCAAAAAGACAGATAGATAGCCAAAACATTGTCTGATAAAACAAAGCATTGATTCTATCCACAATAAAGCAATTCTACTGAATCTTGTCCATCCATGCATATGTAATACATCAAATTATAGTTATAATGTTGATATTTTAGAAAAATAAAACATTTCCAATACTAAAATTCTAGTGCCATCTGAAGTACTTTGCCAAGAAACATCCTCATTGAATGTATGCTCATATCACAAAAATAAAACATATATAAATTGACTACCATGATTCAGTTCCATGTGCTATAAAGTAAAAAGGATCCATTTTTTCCATAACAGATGAAAGAGACAGACAGCTTCACAAACAAGAAAATATAATATTGCACTTTTTGTTGGAGGATGGTTTTTTCCTTTTTGACATGAGATGAGAACTTGCTTATTTAATAGAGAAGTCCTCTTACCAGTCTCACAGCATGCAAGATACGGTGCAAAACAACACACAGACATACCTGATGGCAAATCTCACAAGTAATATCACCCTTCTCGTTGCACCAGTGTTGAACACACTTTCGATGTGCATACTGCAGGTCAATTGTTTCCACTAAAATCATCAGTACTTATACAAATTTACTGTTCCAACTAAAAGAAAAAAGCAAATTGAAGAAAGAAAGTGAGGTAAACTGTAAACAGGATGTAGAGCAAAACCTCTTGAAATACAACTATAGAGATCACATAATTTATCAGTAAAATAAAATAAGAACAGAAACACCAAGTGTTGTGTAACTATATAGGGGCAATATTCGGAAGGTGTAGATAAGATATCGGACAATCAGCATTCACATATACTTAGGATGATGATATATACAAAGAAAATAGAACGTCATAAGGATAGCAAAAAGTGTCAAAGCAACTTGAAGGAGTATATAATTAAGTAGTGTCATAAGAATTTCTCAGGTGAGTAAGTGTGATGATGACATCACCAGATATCATAATATGAGGCAAAGTTCATGTCTTGGCTCAAAAAATGTTGATGACCACAACCTAAGGGAACAATCTTGCTTAATGGGCTTCAGATAATAGCCTAAGAAAGGATTAGATCACCAATGAGGCAACATGGAGACATAAACAAACAACGGTAAAGTCACCATCATGCAGGGAATAATCATTTTCCTGATAGCAGGCAGACAAAGGAAGTCGGAGGGTTAACAATTGATTGTTGACATGTCCAGGAGAAAGATCTTAATGCAACAAACATTAAAACTGACTTCTACGGCAAAATTTTGTGGAAGTCAAGATATGATCAAATTAGGGGGAAAATATATCAACTAACTTTGAATGGTCAAAGAGATTCTGGTGAACATGTCAGAGGGATTTTCTCTTCATGTACACTAAGCATCAGAGCCAAAGTTTGCACGATGTTTGACAAGGGAAAGGTCAAATTCACTGACTACGCACAATACATGGTACAAGTCTTCCTCTGTTATCAAAATTCAGGAGTATATATCACAAGAGGACAAGGTTGTATCCTTTTCCATGAATAAGACGACAATTAACTTCCACTTATCTCAAGTGTCTATAATTAAGAAGTGTAAATATTCGGATACAACCTAGTACAATTTGAGAACATAAATATTTTTAATTTTGGAGCAAATATGGAACTCTGACTATGTTAGCTTCTGAAAATACAACTGATCTCAAGCTATAAAGAAGGATAGTAGTGGTCGGCTATTGAAGGTCAGCCTAATCATTGTATTATTATGATGATCCATTTAAACACTAGATGAGCAAAATGAATTTAGAGGATTCATATAATGGACACTAACTAGTACGACATTAACGCATGGTTGATTGATTTAGATTAGACACGAACAATAAGGAAAAGGAAGCTACCTTATAAGCTCACAAAACCCCTAAAATGTAAGATGTGTGTGTTAAAGTTGTCCCACATCAATTGCGGGATGTAGAATTTGGTGTCATGTTCTTGGGAAATCCTCATCTCATGAGCTAGCTTTTGAGGTTAAGTTAAATTCAAAGTCCCTTTCTTTACATGGTATCAGAGTCAAACTCATCTCAATTCTTGGTTTATCCAATGTTGTCCCCCCTATATCATGTTTTGCTTTGGCATGATTGTGGGATAAGAAATTGGTCACCTTACCTCATGAAATTGCCTTCAGGATTGAGTTAGGTCCAAAATCTATTTCGCAAATGATCAAATTTGCTAACAACAAAGATAAAAAAAAGTAAGCTGAAAACAGAAAATTTCACCTTGAGACTTCCACAACAAGCACAAGGACTCTCCAAATTATTCAAAGTATCTTCATCTTGACAAATACGGCACTCTGCACCCCCAATTAACGGCACCTCCTCATTCCCTTCTTCTTCTTCCTCAACAGCCAATTCCTTTTCCTTCATCGTCTTCGAAGAAGAAGCTCCGGTTCCTTCCACTACTTCGGTTGCCTTCTTCCCATTTTCAATTGGTTCCCCTGATGATGATGCATCTGCGTTCCCAACCCGGACCCGGTCCTCATCTTTCACCACCAAATGCTCACCCATTTTTATACCCAAACCGCAATATCCCTATATCAAAAAACTCACAATTTCAATCAAATTCAGATAAATTAAACTAAAAATTTCAAAAAAAAATTGAATACAAACCTAAGAAATTCACCGCCCAAGCCGAGAAACTCAGCAAGAACAGAGAATTTCTGAGCATTCGGATAGAGAGAAAATTCAAAGTCAAATGCGAATGAAAAAATATATATTTTACAAAAGATGAACAAATAGAAGAGTAGAGTGTATAATAGACCTGAAAAATCAGCAAAAAAATGATGATTGTGTAATCAGGAGACGAAAATTTAGCGAATTTGTAGCAAAACCAATCAAAATTTGATGGAACCGTTGAAATTTCTTTGAAATTATACAAACCGAACACTAATTTGACCGCGTTTACTCTTTTGTTTGTTTTTTTCTTTTGTCCAATTAGAGACTCGGTGGCCGGATTCTAACATTCAAGCACCGACTAATTCATTAGTGATTCGGGTTTGACTCAATATGAATATTAGATATCAAATCAATAAATTATTCATTACTATTTTTTGGACATGCACATTGCACTTTTACCATATTGATGAGTAAAAAAAGTTTCAAATATTATCTCAACGAAATATCTTAATTTAATTAGGGTCTTATTATATTCACTCTTTTTTTTTTGTATTTTCGTGCATTTTTTGTGCTGACGTTGCACCTTCGACCAGGTAAGTGGATTGCTTTTGTAGAGCATGCGTATGTCATGTGTGTAAATTATTTTTTATTATTATTTTTAAAATATTCTTATTTTTTTATCTCGTATTTGAATTAAGTTAATACACGTAAAAAAATTTAAAAAAATATTGCTTTGTATTTTTAATCTTCATTTGTTTTGGAATAATGCATAAGTACCCCTAAATTATAACCAAAATTCTAGCGACACACCTTAACTTAACTAGGGTCATATTAACCCTCCTAAACTATTTTAAAATGTGATCTATAATTATTTCATGATTGCATTCGATGATAAGTTACAAAAGAATGAAGTTGCAGGAGAATAAAATGGTTTCAAAGAGAAGAAGAGGTTTAGAAGATGCATGTAGTCTAATTAATTAATTATAATTAATTAAGTAAATTAATTAAGTAATGTAGAATTAAAAGAAGACACTTGTACCTGTTAATTACTGTTAAGATAAATGTGTGTCGCTGGAATTTCGGTCATACTTTAGGAGGTATTTATGCATTACCCCAATAAAAAAAGAAATAAAAATAATTAAATATATATAAGTTTTAATGTCAACAATTGAGTATATTAACTAATTGTAAATAAAAAGGCATGTATCCAATTTTTTTGGTCTTCACTTGCCTTCAAGAGAGAGTACACATTCTTTATGCACGACAACTTTTGGGGGTGTCTTTATTTCATTTTAATACTTAAGGGGAGGGGGAGTAATAAGACCCTAGTTAAGTTTAGGTATGTCGTTGGAGTTTCAGTCATAGTATAAGGGGGTTCTCATGCATTATCCCAATTATTGTTATAAGTTATTCTTTCTAATTGTAACGACATATTCCGTCTTTACTGAAAATATATGCGGTAAAGGTATACATCTCATTCGTCATAGGTTTATGATCAATTTCTTGGTATGTGAGAGTATTAGTTATGAATTAAGGTCTTACAATGCCCTTATCACAAAGTTAAGTTGAAAGTGCCCTTATTGATTTAGTTTCGGGCTTAAGTTTAAACTTCAACTTCAAACAACCATATCCCTCAACCTATAATGAAGTAAGTGTCCCATAACCTATCGAATTAAAGGTCTGTGATTCTTCCTTCCAACGCCACCAAGTTTGCATCATTTGGAGTCCAAAGTAAAAAATTGTGATTGATTTATCAGAGATTGTCCGTGTTGAAAAACTGAGGCTGCTAAAATGGAAATTAGGCAGCCACAGCGGGCTACACGCTAAATGCAATTTTCAGACCTAAAATATTATTTTACTCCCAAAATGCGTTCAAGGTCAGGCTAGAGTAAAATAGGGGTGATTTCTTCAGTTTTTCAATGATTTTCTCTTTCAAGATAAGTCCTTTCATCAATCTAACACTCGTTTGATTCTTTAATCCTTAGAATAACATTAGATTTACATGGTGGGGATTGAAAGTTAACCTAGGTAGGATTTTCTGGTGTAAAGGTAATTAATAGGTTGAAAATCTCTTGAATTTGAGTTAATGTTGATAGATTATGTCCTTAGGACTGGAAATTGATCTAACAATTTCAAAATATAGAGTTTTTGAGTAGATTAGAGCGTAGAACTAGTGGATTTGAATTCCAAAGTATTTGTTGGAAGAGTAGTTTATTAATCACTCTTATAATTGTTATTATTAGATGATTTAGCCTTCGAAAACGTGACGAAGAAGGAAGATCATCAACATTATAACTTACTTGTTGCAATAGTTTGGCGCCCAAGTAAGCTAGGTTTCTTTTTTGGTAATAGACTATGAAATATTACCTACCACCAAAACAAAGTCAAGTAGAAGTAAAAAGCACCTATAGACTCAACCCCCCTTTAGAGAAGAAAGTTAAGTTTAGTGAACCTCAAGAGCAAAGCCTAATTACATAAACACTAAATCAAGTATTCACTCTTCCTACCGTCGAGTATCTAAACATATGTAATCTCTCCTTAATTATATTTTGCACATGTTGTATCATAAACTCTCTATTTACACTTTGTCCTCAAAAAATGTTCTGATTCATGACAATCCAAATGTTATAAACAGTAGCTCTATAGGCTGGGTTTTCTTGACTAAGTAGTTTAGACATGTTTTCAATTGCATGATAATTTATAGATTGACAGAAGGTTTCATGCATTGACCTTTGTGTACGGAGCCTGGATGGTTAAATGTTGCTTATTGTTATTAAGGCGATAAAAAGTAATGACTAGGGGTGGTTCTCTAGTTTTTGATTGTTAACCTTGAGTTTTTCATTGAGGTGGTTTGGTGGTAGCTATAAGGTTAAGTGTTATGAAATTATTGGGTTATAGTCATTTATGGGACTTATGGTAATCAAGGAGAACTCATTTGTACTCATGGTTCAGTGTTGGACCATTGATATATTGATATGATTTTTGTTGTCCAATAGATGTATGCATACATGTTTACTAGTTATTGGAATCACTTGTGTAATGCATGTTGGGGAATACATAGGGAAGCATATGAAATGACTTTATGTTGATAATTTTATGCAATGATCTTGTTTATGTGATTTGTGGTTTCAATATTATTGTTCATTATGTTTGTGATTGTACACGATTGTTTGTGATAGTTAGTTACCACGTCGATACAGGAATACTAACGGCTGACTCGGATACTACACCTAATATGAATACTAATGATTGAATCGGATACCAGGTCTGGTACAGGATATCAACACCGTAGCACGCTGGTACACAAATAATAGTGGCTCGGGTATAATACCGGTACAGTAACAATTTGGGAGTGGGTTCCATGAGAGAACCGGATTTTATGTTTGTTCCTTGAGTGTACCGATTTACTTTTTCATAATATGATTGTTGCATATGGATCCATGAGTGGTTGGGATTTGTGTTTAAATGTTCTGATGGTTCTTATGTAGACTAGGTTTGCATGTTAAACACTATGGATGTTGTTTTAGGGATTCTTGATGGTTCGGGTTACTTGAAAGGTGTGTTAAATCAGGTATGACTTATTGTGCTGATGTTATTCATAATTATTGTGCATATCAAATTCAAGGTGAGGACTGAGAGTCTAGGATATGTTATAGTTGTGATTATAATTGTATGTTATCTGTTTTGCTAAGTTGTGAATATTAGGTTGGGTTGATGATTGGGGTCTAGTGCATAGTTTAAGTGTTGGGACTAGCTATAATTTTTCAGTGTTTAGAACATATATGATAATGAGGATGTGAGTTACGATGGATTAGTTGGTCTAAGGCACCAATTTCAAGTACTTAGGGGTGTGCATCAGTCGGATCTGATTCAATTTTATGTATTATCAGTTCGGTTTATCAATTTTTGATTTTGAAATACGCTAAACCAATAATCAAACAATGTCTATAGCATTAGTGGTTTGAGTTCGAGTCTTCCTAGTATAGAGTTATTATCGTTAGGGGGCGTTTTATCTCCCAATGTGAAACTTTTTTACGTGAATCCGAATTTAATCTAATTTCAATAGGAATAATGAACATCGAATGAAAAATAAATAAATAAATTCATTAATGATTTTTTGGACATGCACATTGCACTTACCATATTGAAGAGTAAAAAAAATTTACAATATTATTAAAAATTATTGTTATAAGTTATTCTTTCAAGTCCATATTAAGTGAATTTGTGAGGTAATGCGTATTCATTAAAAAAATAGAACATAAATTAAATATCACTTTTTCATTTTTGTCCTTTTAATTATTCTTAAACTATTCTTAAAAATTAAAATAATTCAAAGCAAAGTCATAAATATGAGCAATTAACTCTCTTGAGCTCATTACCTATACAAAATAAATGAAGGGCAAAACAGAGAAAAAAAGTTCAAACATTTATCTTAAATTTTAAGCAGTTCACATATTTTAAATAATGAAAAAAACCTCAAAATTTCAATTGAAATTGTCACGCCCCGAGCCTACACCCTGGACGTGGCCAGCACTCGGAAACCAATGTTGGCCCTAAGCGAACCCTTGGTCTAGCTTACTTACTCAACGGAAGACTTAAACACAAGAGATATAGCTCATGCAATAACTTAAAAGATAATAACTTAGCCAAAAATGGCATCTCAAGTCTTAAACGTATACAACTGAAATGAATAAGACTAAAGAACTAATACTATTTGTCTATGAAGCCTCTAAAACAAGAGGGATGTCGGGACAGGACCCCCGATCATCCTAACAACTGAAAACTAGAAAGCAAATGATAAAAGAGTCCTCCAAAATACAAGGAGGCTCACCAACTGACTCGGAGTGCTAAACCTGATCAACGAGGCACTGGACGCCCCAAGCCTTTGCCCAGAAAATCCCCGATTTTCTTCTTCGTTTTTCATCTCTAAACCCTCCAATCTCCCCTAGTTCTTTCCCCAAACACTTAGGATCAATTGTACTCTCAATACACCATCAATCTAACTCAAAAAAAAGGGAAACATGAATCAAATCAGCCCCAAGCATTAACAATTCAACCAACAAGAATTCTACAATTTGTTCTTCAAGAACCTCACTTTTCAACATGTAAACAACTCCAAACCAAAGGATTAAAACAAGTTGGTGTGTGGGTGAACTAACCCAACACAGAAAGATCTCACATACCTTAATAGGGATCACCCCCGACGAATTCCACGCGCAAGCTTGGATGATCTTGACGAATTCTTGCCTTTTTCTCCCTTTCTTTCTTCTTTTCTCTCTTCTCCAAGCCCTAAGAGTATTTCTCAATTCTCCAAACTGACTAAGTCATGTTTTTACCCCAATAAATCCCTAAAATCAAATTAGGAAATTAATTAGAGAAAAGACTACTTTGCCCTTCCCTAAATCCGGATTGGGACTTTCCTCAATCCAACAACCCAACTTCCGAAAGTCATATCTCACTCATACGATGTCGAAATCGTACAATCTTGACGGTATTGGAAAGATCTCTCCAAGGGATTTCCAACCATATCAAGATCTGCTCCTAACTCCTCCTGAGCTAGGAGTTATGGCCGTTTGAAAATGGCCAAAACTCACTTTTAACTTAAACAAATTTCCAGATTTCAATTCTTTCCAAAAATCACTATTTCAAATTCTTAGCTTCTTCCTAGCTATTTCGAATTGCGAGATGTTATAAAAATAAAATAGAGAGAGTATAAAAGTAAAAATACATAAAGTTTCCCCCAAAACTTGTACTTTATTAAGTCAATGAGTAAACAAGTTTCAGATATTGTTAAAAGTTGTTGTTGCAAGTTTTATAGAATAAAAGTGAAAGAAAATGCATACTATGTTTATGATAATATCCATCAACTATTTAAAATTGACCAAACATATCCTTCAATTATTTTTGAGTGCAAACTTATCCCTCTCGTTTACTTATTGAATCACTTATACTCTTCCTTTTATTAGGATTTTATCCTGATTTTCTTATCATATTTGAATTTTACTTTTCTCTTGAAGGAAAGTTAAAGTATTACCATAATTGCTTTTACTTTTCTAGAAAGGAAAGTACAATTTTCTTTCATATTTGAGTTATTTCTTCCTTGGAAGAAAACTTTGAAACTCTATAAATTGATGACACATCTTCTCATACCAGACACAACAATAACATTTACAATGTAGTCATTAGAGAGTTTTGTTTAGGAGGAAATTTTTTCTCAATAGTTTCAATATTTTCGATTATATTATTTTTTTAGATGTAAGCCAATTGGTCAAATCATATAAAAATATTATATTTTTTAGTATAGTTTTTTGTCATTTGATTTATCGCCAACATGATTTGCAATTATAAGTCTCCGCATGACGCACTAGTTCATTTTGAATCCATCACGTGGTACCATAGTCAATGGTCCAGGTTCATGAAGGTTGAAGACAGGTTCAAAGCGGTTTCAAATTTACAACTAATTTTACGATAAAGAATATTTTTGTTCAACTACATGTGGAGAACAAATTTAAACCATATTTTCAACATTCATGTAATTGCAATTTTTAAAAATAAAAATAAAATATTTTAAAACCATTTTTATTCCATATATTTTAAACCTTATTTTTAACCATGACAAACATCAATAATGAAGACTATGTGAAGAACAAAGATTATTATACATATGAAGAAAGACAGATCAAACTTTGTCTACAAAATTCAGCCAAAAGAGGAGATTTGTTAGGGTTTTGCCTGATTTTCTTTCCATATCTGAATATTACTTTTCTCTCGAAGGAAAGTTAAAGTATTACCATAATTGCTTTTACTTTTTTTTTAAAGGAAATTGTAATGTTCTTCCATATTTGGGTTAATTCTTCCTTGGAAGAAAAATTTGAAACTCTATAAATTGACGACCCTTCTTCTCATACTAGCATCCACAATGTAGTCATTAAAAAGTTTTGTTTAAGGAGAGATTTTCTCTCAATAGTTTCAATATTTTCTATCATATTATTTTTAATGTAGACTGACTGACTAAATCATATAGTAATATTAGAATTTTTAGTATAGTTTTTGTTATCTTCTTTGTCGATGTCATGATTTGCAATTATAAACTTTCACATGATGCCATGATTACTTTCAAACCCAACATCTTTTAACAGACTAATATGTGGCATCCGGCGTGTAATACCACATGGACGTCTACCTAAGCACGCCAATGTGTAGCTCACCCACCCATAGAAGCATTGGCGGAGCCAGAATTTCCAATAAGAGGGTTCATAATTCAAAGAAATAGACACACAAAGTAGCCGAAGGGAGTTCAACACCTACTATATCTACCTAAAAAAATTATTTTAACCATGTATAATTAATATAATTTTTCGTCGAGGGGATGAACCCCCTAGCTATAAGGTGGCTCCACCACTGGCATAGAAGACCCGATCTCTTGTTATGTTAGATTAGTGAATAATTATTTATTTGTTTGAGTTCAAATAGTAGTATTCATAAGATTTTGCTTTTGATTGATTTATGCTGGGATAGTTAGGATTTTTGTCATCTTTTGATAATTTTGTCTTAAATATGGTGGTCCTTTTCTATTATGTTAGATTTAGGGAATAATTATTTATTTGAGTTAAAATAGTAATGTTCACGCGGTTTCGTATCTCATTCATTCGTGCATAGCCGTAAATTAAGATTTTGTAATCTTTTGAGAATTTTATATTGTATATGTTGTCTAATTCTGTTGTTTTGTGATGTGTTAACATTTGCTTTGGGTACATGTAATTAATGAGTTATTTGATAAGGACTTGTTTATATGTGAATATGTATTGTATTATCTGAATTTGATATATGTGATCCCGATGCCCTTTTGTCATAGTTTATTATGGTCTGCTAGTTGAGAAGTTATTTCCCTCTATTTTTATGTTGTAATAAACATATGACCTCTTTAATTATGTTTTTGCTTTCTTTTAGTGTAGATTTCCTAAAGTGCTTCTTTATTGATCTAAACCCTTATGTTTGTTCTTTTTTCCAGACAATTTAATGTGAGAAATTTGTTTGTTAACCTTATGTTGCATTAATATGGGGGTAAAGGGATTTAAACACTCCAATTAGTATATGACAAGAAGTATGTTTCTACTAGGAGAGACATTGATTCAGATCTCACAAGATTATAATATTGTGAAGTAACTTCTGTCAGTTTGATTTGGTTTGCAATTTTCGATTCGATTTTTCAGTTTTTGGTTTGCTGAAAATGTAAACCAAACCAAACTGAAATAAATTCGATTCAGTTCAATTTTTACAATTTCAATTTGATTTATTTCGATTCGATTTTTTTATTTAACCAAATTTAATCAACAATAAAAACAATGATACACATATTTTCAATCACATGACCACAACTTAGAGCCCGCTTGGATTGGCTTAAAAAAAGTAGTTTTTAAGTCAAAAATAAAAAGTCAAACTGAAATAACTTTTAAGTAAAAAAAAGTAGGGAGATACCTACTTTTGGTTTTTGACTTAATTTAAGTCATTTTTACTTTGCCAAACACTTCCTAACTTATTTTAAGTTATTTTTTATATTTGTCAAACACTTTCAAAAGTAAAAAAAAACAGACTTAAAAATAGGTTTGACTAACTTTTAAGCTAATCCAAACACCATCTTAGTACTCTCGAGTCTCGTCTCTCTATGTTACTTGTGAGGAGAATAAAAAGTACCTATCGTACCGAAAAATGAGCACAATTTTGGCGAGAAAATGATCAAAATGATCCTTGATGTATAAGAGTTGTTTTATGTTGATCCTTAATATATTCCACATGATCTATATGGTCCTTAATGTATTATAAAAGAGGATCAATTTGATCCTTTGACCTAAAACTAACAGATACATCAAAACAAATCTGTTAACTTTAACACTAACCCCACCTGCAAAAATTAAAGCGGTCAAAAGTTTTCCCTTTCCCCTTCATTCTCTTCATTTTTCCGATCTGTTTCAGAAGAGCTTGTGGATATTGTTTTTTCATTGCTTCTTAGCCATTAAAGTAAACTTCCCTCTTCTCATTTAACACAGAGTTACTATTTTTTACTGCAAAGAATCTGATTTTTTTCCTTCTACAACATAAATTGAACTTAGATTAATGGAACAATAGCTGGTGCATATTGAAGTTTCTAATCACAAGTCGCAACTTATCAAAATCACATTACATGAGTTGATTCAAAAATATGAATAAAAGAAACAAAAGAAATACTAAAGTTAATTTGTTATATCTTCACTTCAACCAGCAACTAGCATGAAACCAACAAAATATCTCCACTTCAACCAGCTAGCGGCAAAAACTCAAAAAATTCTTCACTTCAATCAGCTATCAAATAATCAACAAAAATACTGCCGCTTCAAAATAGCTATCCCTCTGAAACATATAGAGTCACCATTAACTAAGATATAAACCCAAAAAAAAAAGAGCAGGTGTGACCAAATAAAAAAGATACCAGATTAAATATTCATGTAGGACGACGCAACATTATCATCATGGATAAAATTTGTTCTTCTAACTTGTAGAAGGAAAAAAATCAGATTCTTTCCAGTAAAAAATAGTAGCTCTGTGTTAAATGAGAAGACGGAAGTTTACTTTAATGGCTGAGGAGCAAAAAAATAATATCCACAAACTCTTCTGAAACAGATCGGAACAATGTAAAGAATGAAGGGGAAAGGGAAAACTTTTGACCGCTTTAATTTTTGCAGGTGGGTCAGTGTTAAAGTTAACAGATTTGTTTTGATGTATCTGTTAGTTTTAGGTCAAAGGATCAAATTGATCCTCTTTTATAATACATTAAGAACCATATAAATCATGTGGTGTATATTAAAGATCAACATAAAGTAACCCTTATATATCAAGTAGGGGTGTACAAAATCGAATCGAAAATCGAAACAAACCGCAAATCGAGTCAACCCGAAAAAAAAAACCTGACTAGTGGTTTGGTTTGACTTGGTTTGGTTTTGAAAAAAAAAACCCGACTATATTTGGGTTGGTTTGATTTTAACTAAAAAAAAAACAACCCGAGACCAAACCAAACCGACATTATATATATAATTTTAAAATTTTATTTTATTCATAAAAATATTTACTTTGATATAATTTTTAAATATTTCTTATACTTTTTCATAGTTTTTATATTTTAATATATTATTTCAAGTTTGAAACTTAGAATTATGAATGGATCAATAAAGATTATAGTCCACAGATGTTAGTAAATATAATAAAGCTTAAATCAAAATCAAATTAATACTCATGCAAAAAGAAAATCAATTCAACACTAAGAATGACAATAATATTGAATATTTGTTCTTTAGTTTTACATTAATTTAACAATTAAAATACATAATCTAATTTTAATTTCCTTTAATATTTAGTCATGTAACTAATACTTATTAAACTTAATTTTAGCATGATTTAGTACTTTTAAATTATGATCATTTTCATTATGACTTGTTTATTTGCAATATTTGTTTTACACGATTTCATTATTATTATTTTTGTTGGATATTTTAGTGTCATTAATCATATCATATTGTGTTATATCTTTAAGAAACATCTTAAATAGTTGTACTTTGGTAGGACTAAAGAAATATTTGAAATACAAGTAAATTATATGTTAGTATTAATACTTTACCGGAAAAACCCGAAACAATCCGAAAAATCGAAAAACCCGAAAAAACCCAAGGTTGAAAAACCCGAGTTTTATTGGTTTGGTTTGGTTTATAAATTTAAAAATCAAACACAAATGGTTTGATTTGATATTTGAAAAACTCAAACCAACCCGGCCATGTACAACCCTAATATCAAGGACCATTTTGATCATTTTCTCCAATTTTGGCCATAGCACATGCGTACGGTACCTTATAAGTTATAATGTGATATATTATCCGCATAAACAACTCCACAAGCCTATGGCAATTGACAAACCTGCTGGTATGTGTTGACACCCAATTTTGGCCCTCCAATATATAAATTAATCATTGAACTTCTTCAATTTCAAACGATTTTAAATTAACTAGTTTTATAAAAACTTCACAAAAAAATATAGTTTACAAGTTATTTTAAATAGTTTTGTCACTTTTATAATTTTTAAATAATATATATGTTTTATATAATTATGTATAAGATTAATGTATTTCATGAGTATTTAAAAATCATCTCAAAAAGACTTTATATTTTAAATATTTTATTAGTGATGGTTATAAATTTTGAATTAATGAGTTTTATGAAATTATTCAAAATACTTTCAATTTATTTCTAAAGAAATTTCGTCCTTTAATAATTTTAATAATCTTAAATAATAAATATGTATATTTTTACAATCACGTTATTTTATAAATATCAAAAATTATCTCAAAAGGATTTTATTTTAATGAAATATTGTATTAAATTAGTTTAGTTTAAATTATAGTTATAATTCTAAATCATTTGGTTTATATGTAAATTAATTATTTTATTTCGTTAAGATTAAGAAACTCGCTAGTTAATTATACTAATTCGTCTTATTTAAGTTTAGCTGAAGTCATCAACTTAACTCAAATTGGCTAAATTTTAAACTTTAGGTAGCTAATTTTGCAATTCATTTTGCCACTTTTCATAAAATCTTAAACCCATATAAGACTCAAAATTGGGCCTATTTATCAGCCCAATTCCAATTTAATATCCATTCTCCTCATACATTCCAGCTGCCTATCTCATATTTCCAATTTCCATTCTTCCAATCCAATTCAAATTAATTCCCAACCCACATATTTTGCTAATTTTTTTTCCCTTCTAGCAGTTCCCAGCCGACCCAACCTTTTTCTCCTCTGACCCTGCCCAATCCAATTCAAAGATAACCCACCAAATGTTAACGCTTCAGCCACAACAACGTGCAAAGCCAGACGATCCCACCCCTGTTACTCTTCTTCTTCACAGAACCAAACTCAGACGAAATCCCAGCGGAAATCGCGCTGCAATTCGAAAATCTCATCCAACTACTTTGTGAACCCATACCCTAGCAGTCCCTAATCGATCACTTCATCATCCCCTTTTCGCGGAAGTCACTATTTTCTCCATCCCTTCCACTGTTGGCTCGAAAAGGAATGGATAGATTCAAAATTCAAACGGGTTTTACCCCCTAAATCTGCCCTTTCGCCCCTCTATAAATAGCCTCCTTNGGGGGGGGGGGGGGGCATAGTAAGAAACATTGAAGTTTGAGTTTTTTTTCTTGTTTGGCAATAGTCATAGTACACTCAAGAAATTTTATCATTTGGTTCTCTGATTTTAAGTTTTCGAAAAAAGGGTTAAAATTTTGTCCCAAGTCTCTTGTTTTTGTGATTAGTATTCGGATTTCGTGGTAGAAGAATCATTGTTTTCCCCTGCTCGTTGTTCCTAGTTCGCTGCTCCAAGAAAGGTAATTCCGCTCCCTCTTATATTACTTTTCAATGTAGCAAGCTATGTGTGTTCAATACTTGGTATATGATCGGTTATTAAGAGTATGTGATCTTTTCGTTTTAATCTTTGCTTTAATGTGTTTTTCCTGCGAGTCTTTGGGTAGTAAGCACGAGTCAAACATCAGGGAAGTTACTTTGATATTACATGTTGGTCGTTATATTCATCAGATCAATTTTGTACCTATATAATTAGTTAGATCTTTGTCTTGCCTTGTTCAAAATAGTTTAAAGTTCATTTGATCTCAACAGTGGGTTGATCAACTACGTCATTTGGATTATTCGATGTTTGTTCGAATTTTGTCAATATGATAAGAAAAAGGTTATAGTCTTGGTGACCTGCCTTAGTTCCGTTCTCATTGTTATGGATTTTGTTAATACGATTTGAATTTGCCTAGTAGAGGTGTATAACCCATCTTCTCATTTAGTCGAGATTGTATTTATGTCGTTTGGTTTTAATTCATGACATTGCTTGTAACTCCACTAATATAATGTATCATTTGATTAAGTTTAATCCCATTTCGGTTATCAAGATAGCTTTTCACTTTCTTTTGATTTGGAAATTTCAATATCCTTTGGACATAGTCTGTTATTATTAGATATTACTACTCAACCATTTTTTATTTTATTTTTTCTCATGAATGCTATAGTTGTTTATACTTTTGGAACTTAGGTTTGATGGATTTGTATGAACAAAGGTGCTGCCCTGTTTAGTTATAGATACTTAACAATGTTTCCTTCCTCTACTTAAAGTAAATTTGACATAATTCATTGTCCAAATTTGGCATACAAAATGAATAACTAGTTTTATAGTTTTTTTATTGTTTTAGGATCTAACATTTTGTCCATCTATTTGTCCTCTTTTAGTTTCTGCCATAGGCATCATTTGCTTGTTATGACAAGTACAATTGATCAATTTGCTATAGTTTGAGTGTTGTCTGATATGCTTCTTCTTCTATTCATTTTTTTTTTCTTTTAGAACTTGTTGAATATCCTTCTTTTGTTTCCTACTAATATGCAACATGAGTGAATTGCTCAGATGACTTGGTATGATTTTAGACTTTTGTTGGTGTTAGTTTAGCCTTATTTATTGCTAAATATCTGTTGATATAATTTGGAGCCACTGCTTTATATGAATGTTAATTTTTGTCCTCATTTCGCTACATGTGAGTCCGTATGGAGTCCAAGGTGGACTCAAATCCTTTCCCCTTCGCATTTCGAAATGGGCTTTAAAGGGCCAAATTCATTTTTTCTCCCTCTCGAGTCAGTCCCATTGCAAGTAGAAAAGATGATGAACAGATTGAAGGCAGGACACAAAGCTGGAATTTGAAATTGCAAACCTTCGAACGTCCAAAATGGGTAGTATACAAGATGTATACAACTGTATACACTGATATACAGGTCGATAACGTAGGAATACAGGGCTGGAGCAAAATACATGTATTTGGAAGCAAGAGATACATGAAAAAAGCTGATATATACACTCATATACACTAATATACATCAAGTGTATACAAAAAACGGGTTTAGAATTAAACCCCAAAAATTCTAGCAAATTTGGCCCAAAAGGAGGTCCAAATTCAATTTCTCTCTTACTCTTTAATTATTTAATTGTGATTATTTATTGTTTGTTTTTTAACTCTTACTTTATAATTTTTAATTAACTTAATTAGATTTCCCAAAAGATGAGTTATTTTCTTTGTGTTGGTTTAATTTTTTTTTTAAAAAAAAAAAATTTCATGTTTTGTGTTCATTTATTTTATTAATCAATTATATTGATCAAAACTTTGTATCTTTAATTAAGTTAAACCTTTGGTTCTTAAAAAGACAAGTTTTAAGGCGCTTCACTTGATAACTTTTTATTTTAAAGTGGTTTTAAGTTAAAGTAATTTTCTCAAATGAATTAAAAATATTCTCTTTCTACTTAATCATTTTTTCAAAAAGGTTAGTCGAAACTTTTATCCTTCAATTAATTTAAAATGGTTCCATGCTTAAATTAACCAATTTGGTTGAAATTATTATTTTATCTATCAAATAATTTCTAATTAATCTAGCTTTGTTAAAATTCTATCCACTCGCACCTTAAATCAAAATTTTCATTTTGGGTCCCTTCCTCTAAAAAATAAATAAAGAAATAAAAATGCGTCATTTATTTAATTATTTTTCTCAAAATTAATCAAATATTGTAAGTTGTTATTTTAAATCATTATTTTCCTAAAAAATAGTCAAATATATTTTAGTCAAGTCGCAGGTCAACCGCATGTTAGCGGACACTTCGAATGCTTAAACCCTTCTCGAAGTGTAAATTGAACCTCGAACCCTCTTTGGTATTTTCAAATGATATTTTTCTGTTTAAATCTTTGAAAATTTTAAGTTTTCTTAGTTTCTTTAAAAAATTAAGTGGCGACTCTTTCTAAGTATTTTTCTTAAGATGTTTTATACTTAGAACATTTCAAAAAAAATAATTTTTCTATAGATAGGAAAATTACGGCATAACAGAAATGGTGACTCTGCTGGGGATTCAATTAGGTTCTAACCATAATGACTTGACTCTCTTTGACTATTTGCTAATATTTGTTGAATTGTTTTACCTCATATGTGTCTTATTTGCTTAAATTGTAATATCAACTGTCATTGCATGCATATCATTTATTCCGTCAAATGACATTTTTTTCTTTATTTCACTTAAAGGACGATTATGCGGGCCGCAGTTGTTCGTTAACCAATTATTCTCGGGGTACCCTGGCGAATGTAGTTGGCCACTGAATGGTCAACGGTCGCTAACTGCTCCAACCCAAGTTGTCCACTTGGGTCACCAGTCCACTTCAAATAAACCCCACTCTTAGTTAACTAGCGTAGAGCAAAATCAAATCCCAAATTTAGCGCATTTAAACTAAGTTGACCCAACACCCAAGGCGTGTTTGGGCCCATTAGAAGTCCACCTTGTGTCTATTTGGCCCATTGATCAATAAAAGACAACCATACTTGTATGTTATATTTGAAGGATGTATACGTCATTTGGCAAAACATTGTTTCTTGGGTTAGGAATTTAATAGTTTGTTCGAGACAAAGAAAAATTAAATTACCATTGCATCTGAAGACGTTGACATTCAGAGATGGAAAGAAGCTCAAGAACGGAGAACCTTCAGTGGAATCATAGTTTAGGATTGTACCCCTGCGTGAGACTGATTATTTGTATATATTTTTCCTATTAGGTATCCCTATTTAATTTGTTTGCAAAATTTGTATAAATTTTAATTTTATGAGGCAATGGAATGTTTCAAATGACGTCATACATCCTTCAATTCGATAGGCCCACCTTTGGCATAAAAAGGTCACAAGTTTAGGGCACGATATAAACTGTTTCTGTGTTGCTTGATATAATTGTTTTGTGTTGTGATGTGTCATTTTGTCTAAAGCATGATTAATCCACTTTTGTTTGTTAGAACACCTTAAGCATATATTAAAGTCCACAACAACAAAGTCCATCCAAATGACTTCTGAAGTGTTATCCAAGTTTCTCAAAAATATATAAATCTTCTACTCCAAAAATCTCTTAAGTTTTTATTCGTCCATCACAGGAAGGTCGATTTGCTAGAATGTCTTGAAAAAGTGTCAACGCACCAATCCCACCCATTGCTTTGGTTAGTGATGAAGAAACTGAAGAGTCAATGTTCAGAAAATTTGTCGAGACTAAAGAGAGGATAGCTGCAGCCAAAAGGAGACTTGCAATACTGGACCAAACTGAATGGATACTACGAGAGAGAATTATTGAGGTTGACATGGAAACAGCCTCAGTGAAAAGAAAGATTGTGAAAATTGATCAAGAGATAATTAATATCACTAAAGCGTCTGCAAGGATCCCCGAAATTGAACGGGACATTAAAGAACTAAATTTTGGAAATGCTCCCTCCATGAGGGGAAAAGATAAAACAAAAGTAGGTTCAGATGACGAGAACACCGGATCGTCACCCTACAGTTGAAGAAGAAGGAAAGAAGCCTTTGGCTAGATTTAGGTTCATGTAACACTTTCCTTATGTTTGTCATGTTGTTTTTAAATTTTTATTGTAATCAAGAACTACGCGAGACTTGATCCCATAGGGGGTACGTAGGAAGCTCTCTTCGAGCCTAGTCTCTTTATCAATTTCGGGAAGGGTACATTTAGGTTATCTTATGTAATTCGAACTACGTCGGGCCTGATTTCCTTGGTGGATACGTAGGTAGCCTACTTAAGGCTCGGTCCCTATCTTTTCAATTCTTTCTCCCTTATTAGTGAATGATTCTGAAGAGTTCCACCTACAAAAGCATATGAGAGAAAGAAATTAGCAGGATTCTATGCAAGTCGACCTTTCTAATTCAATTGCAAAAAAGATTTCTTTCCATTTGAGTCCTCAAATTCACCCGAAATATTTTCGTGGATTAATCTGGTTGAAGCAAAATGACACATGTGTGTTTATTGTTATGTCATCTTATTTGCATATCTCGTTAAAAATAAAAACTAACACATATGTCTTTTGAGTTGTTCTTCTGTACAGGTAAAAACTGATCTGTGTTGAAATCAAACTGGCCGACCATCCCTACTTTAGATCTAAAGCAATCATACCATCCTTCCCTAATCATTCTTTGGAGAAAGGCAATAGTAAAATGACTGGTACTTCTGAAGAAATAGGAATAATGGATGTGACCATTAGAAATGCTGAACTCGCTGATCAGAGTGAGTTGATCTCTCAGTTAATGCAACGAATTGCAGACATGCAGAAACAGCTTCAACAGACCAAAGATTTGGCCAAACTGGCCATTGCATCAAATGAACCCCCCCTTGAAACTAGAAGACCTCCTCCTCTTTTTCCATCACTAAGTTCCCTATTACCCAACTATTTCCCTACCCATACCACTGGACCTATCACTTCCACTCCTAACCCTCATACCATCGACTTAACTGTATCCAACGCTCCTTATGCCAGCACTTCTTACCAAACACCACCACCACTACCAAATCAGAACCAAGCATCGAACACTAATCACTCCCAAAACTTCACACCAACCTATCAAATCCCACCCCCAATCTCCAAAAATCCACATGTTTTGCCTAGCCTGCCCGCATACCCTTCCGTAACATTCCAAACTCCACCAGCCTATACAATCCCTGAACCATGTCCTAGCTTTCTCGTTCAACCAGAGCTTGATCACTATGAAGAAATGGAGAAGGAGTGGAGGTTGAGAGAAGAAAAACGTGAACAAGAAATGAATGTTATGAAGGATGCCATCTCCGAGGCAGTAAAAAGTGTCCAATCTTCGAGGAAAATAACAGGACTTGAGTATGAGGACCTTTGCATGCACCCTGACTTGGAAATACCCGAAGGTTACAAAATTCCAAAATTTGAAACCTTCAATGGTATTGGCAATCCCATGGCTCACCTACGAGCTAATTGTGACAAACTCGTGGGTATCGAGAAAAATGATGCATTAATTATGAGGTTGTTTAGTCGAAGCCTCAGTGGGGAGGCGTTAGAATGGTTCACATCTCAAGAACTCCGTCAGTGGTCTACATGGGGGGCTCTGGCCAAAGATTTTTTGGAAAGATTCCAGTTTAATGTCGAAGCTGTCCCTGACAGATATTATTTGGAAAAAATCAAGCAAAAGACCACGGAGGACTATCGTGAATATGCGTGTCGCTGGAGGAAAGAAGCTGCAAAGGTACAACCTGTGATGACTGAAAGCGAAATAACTCTGCTTTTATTCGAGCTCAGGAGCCCGAGTATTATGAAAGGATGTTGCCCATGATGGGACAGAAGTTTTCGAAGCTAATCAGAATGGGAGAAGCCATAGAGGATGGCCTCAAGTCTGGAAAGGTTACAAGTCTCACTGCCTTGCAGGCCACCAACAAATCCTCACCATCCATGGCCACAGGATTCGCTAGGAAAAAGAAAGAGGACGTGTCTGCTGTATCTTTTAGCCCGAGGCTAAGGCCGCAAAGGTATTTTGGGTCTGGTTCTGCCATTGGAAACTCCAACCGATTCCCCACCTCAAATATTTATCCACCATCTCCACAAGCTCCAATCCCAATCTACTATGCACAACAGAACTACCAAGCACCACCGCCCATCTACCAAAATACACTACCAAATCACCAAGCCAATGCACCAGTCCACCAAAATCCCGGACCAAACAACCCAAATGCCAACAATCTACCCCGTCCTAACCTCAAAAGAAAGCCTCCTAAAGTTTTCACTCCCTTGGCAGAAACACGTACCCAACTCTTTGAGCGTTTAAGAGCGGCAGGATTGATCCAACCAGTAGATGCAAGGACAATTAATCCCACAACAATGTTCTTCCGAGCGGATCAACGTTGTGCGTACCATTCTGGAGGGGCAAGACATGATACAGAAGGATGTATCAATCTGAAACATAAGATTCAAGACTTGATCGATAATAGGGTCATCACTCTCCAAGCCCCTGCCCCCAATGTGAACCTTAACCCGTTGCCGAATCATGGAGGAGCTACCATCAACATGATTGAAAGAGACGAAGATTGGCTTGCTAATGGGACTATCGGTGAAGCAACTGTCAACTCACTTATACCAACAGTGGCCTCATTGACCATAAAGGCCCGTCCAGAGTTTGTTGTAATAACTGCACCTCATCAGGCATTTGCTTTGGTGAAGGAAAGAAGCAATGAGCAGTCCGAAGAAAGGTTTGTTGTCTAAGCGGCCACCGCACAAGGGATGACACGTTCTGGAAGATGCTACATTCCAGAAGAACTAACTCAAGAGATACGAAGAAAGGAGAACCAAAAAAGGCCGATCACAGAGGGTGAGGCTGAAGAGTTTTGGCGAAGAATGCAACCTAAGGAGTATTCCATTGTCAAGCATTTGGAGAAGACTCCCGCTCAAATTTCTGTTTGGGCTCCATTAATGAGTTCTGAGTACCATCGAAAAGTACTGTTGAAGGTACTTGATGAAGCATATGTGCCAACGGAAACAAGTGGTGAGAATCTGGCCACCATGGTAAGTCATGTCATTGGGAGTCATCAAATCTCTTTCCGAGAAGAAGAGTTGCCACTCGAAGGGGTTATGCACAACCGTGCCTAGTATTTCACCGTTAAATGCAGGGATAAGTTTGTAGCTCGAGTATTGATTGATAATGGCTCAGGGCTCAATATCTGCCCATTATCAACCCTGACTCAGCTAAATTATGATGTAGGGAAAATTCGTCAAAGCCGCATGAATGTAAGGGCGTTTGATGGTTCGCAAAGAGAGACCATGGGGGAAATAGACATGTGTATCCAAATGGGGCCTACAGAATTTGTCACTGAGTTCCAAGTGATGGGTATATCTACGAGCTATAACTTATTGCTAGGAAGACCATGGATCCATGCTATTGGAGCAGTCCCATCCACATTGCATCAACTTTTGAAATTCATTTGGGAGGATCATGAAATCGTCATCCATGGTGAAGGGAGTAATCATAGTTACCCTGGTTTCTCCATTCTAGTTATTGAAGAGTCTTCTCAGGGTACTGACTTTCACATGGTGGAGATAATGAATGCTGCTTTTGAAAATACGACAATGCAAGTACCAATGCCGCAAGTGTATAAAATGCTAGCCACAATTATGTTGAGAAGCGGTTTTGAACCTGGGCGTGGGTTAGGCAAGAATTTGGATGGCATATCTGAACCTCTTCCTATACCACTTCAAAATTTCCGATTCGGTATCGGTTATACTCCAACAGAGAAAGAATTGTTTGAAGCAGAAACAAGGAAGAAACATGACTGTGATATACCGAAGCCTATTCCAGTATTGTACCAGTCATTTATTGTTAAAGCTTTACAGCCTGAGATTGATGATCTAGTGGAAGAGATGGGAAGATTGTTTGATGAAGAAGATTGTGATGCGATCTCGACAGAATGCACAACAACACCCACCATCCGAGATGCCGGACCTGGAGAGACATTGCAGAATTGGATGGCCACTCCACTTATGATCCATCGAATGACTTGGTAGACAAAGACAAGATTTGAAGTTTTATTTTTGAAAATCGGTGTTGTTAGGACGAGGCCCGAAACCACCATTTATGTCACTTTATTTTTCATTGTAATGTTTAAAAAGGAAATGACTCATGAGTCATGACCAAAGTTTGTACGCCTTTTTAAAATTCCAATGAAAGCCTCGTTTATTTTAAATTGATTATCTTGTCATTGCGAATTATTCTGCAACAAATACATTTAAACTCTTTCTATCTAACATGGTCGATTTGTTGTTCTTTTCAGTAAAAATGAATTTAAACCTGCCAATGTCATGACATGTCACGAACACGGCGAACCAAGTAAGGTCGATGAAGATGAATGTGAAGAATATGATGAGGAAACTATGATGCCTGAACACCTTACCGAAGACTTGAGGCAACTTGAAGATGATAAAAAGCCCAACCTAAATGAAACAGAGACAGTAAACTTGGGAGTTGACGAGTCGATCAGAGAAACCCGAGTCAGTGTCCATTTGGCAGCAACAGAAAGAGAAGAGTTGGTCAAGCTGCTCAGGCAATACATCGATGTGTTTGCCTGGTCTTATGATGATATGCCAGGGTTAAGCACTGATATTGTTTCTCATAAGCTGCCTATCAATTCAGAGTATTGTCCAGTAAAACAGAAAACCAGAAAGTTTAAGCCCGATCTGAGTTTAAGGATAAAAGAGGAGGTCATGAAGCAGATCGAATCAAAAGTCGTTGAAGTGACCAAGTATCCCACTTGGCTGGCTAACATTGTTTCAGTGGCAAAGAAAGATGGAAAAATCAGGATATGCGTGGATTGTCGGGATCTCAACAAAGCGAGTCCAAAAGATAATTTCCCTTTGCCAAACATACACATACTCATCGATAATTGTGCTAAGCATGAGTTGCAATCTTTTGTGGATTGCTTTGCGGGATACCACCAGATTCTAATGGATGAAGAAGATGCAAAAAAACAGTATTCATCACACCTTGGGGAGTCTACCATTATCGAGTGATGTCGTTCGGCCTCAAGAATGCTGGAGCCACTTACATGAGAGCTATGACCACCATTTTCCATGATATTATCCACAAAGAAATTGAGGTGTATGTAGACGATGTCATCAGAAAATCCCGCGAGAGTTCGGATCACCTGACACACTTGGAAAAGTTCTTTAACAGGTTACGTAGGTATGATTTGAAGTTGAACCCAGCCAAATGTGCATTTGGAGTATCTGCAGGGAAGTTACTTGGATTCATAGTTAGCAGAAAAGGTATCGAGCTTGATCCTTCCAAAATCAAGGCAATTCAAGACTTACCTCCTCCAAAGACTAAGAAGAAAGTAATGAGTTTTCTGGGGAGACTGAATTGCATCAGTCGATTCATAACATAATCGACGGAGATATGTGAGCCCATATTCAAGTTACTACGAAAAAATGCGCCAACCAAATGGACCGAAGAATGTCAGAAGGCTTTTGACACCATCAAAAGTTACATTTCGAATCCACCAGTGTTGGTACCACCACATGCAGGCAGTCCTTTGCTATTGTATTTATCCGTCCCTGACAATACATTCGGGTGTGTGTTGGGACAACATGATGAGACCGGAAGAAATGAGAGAGCTATATACTATTTGAGCAAGAAGTTCACATCTTATGAGGCTCGTTATACCCTTTTAGAGAGAACTTGTTGTGCTTTGACTTGGGTTGCTCAGAAACTGAGACATTATCTGTCGGCTTATACAACACATCTTATTTCGAGGATGGACCCGCTCAAGTACGTATTTCAGAAAGCAATGCCCACAGGAAAGCTAGCAAAATGGAAAATGTTGTTGAGTGAGTTCAATATTGTGTACATGACTCAGAAAGCAATCAAGGGGCAAGCCTTGGCCGATCACCTTGCCGAAAACCCAGTAGATGATGGATATGAACCTCTTAGAACGTATTTCCCTGATAAAGAAGTATTTTTTGTAGGGGAAGACATATCAGAATCATATCCTGGGTGGAGAATGTTCTTTGATGGAGCAGTAAACTCTATAGGATCAGGAATTGGAGCAGTGTTGATATCTAAATCAGGGCAACATTACCCAGCAACAACAAAGCTTAGATTCTGATGCACTAATAACATGGCTGAGTATGAAGCATGTATTCTTGGCATTAGAATGGCTCTTGACATGAATGTTCAAGAATTACTGATAATTGGCAATTCAGACTTGTTGATTCATCAAGCTCAAGGAGAATGGGCGGTGAAGAATCCTAAAATCTTACCATACATACAATTGGTACAGAGATTATGCAAAAGATTTAGGAGGACCGAGTTCAGACACACACCGAGAATATAGAACGATCTTGTTGATGCCCTTGCAACCATATCGTCCATGATACAACATCCAGAAAAGAGTTATATCGATCCAATTGAGATAGTTTTAAAAGAACAACCAACACATTGTTCACATGTGGAAGCAGAATGGGATGGGAATCCATGGTATATCGATGTGAAAAAGTACTTAGAGGCAGGCGAATATCCGGAAAAGGCAATAAGTATTTAGAAGAAAACAATCCAAAGAATGGCAAACAACTTCTTTTTGAATGGAGAGGTTCTTTATAGGAGGACACCCAATCTGGGATTACTGAGATGTGTGGATGCTGTAGAAGCCACAAAATTGCTTGAAGAGGTGCACGCTGGAGTGTGTGGGACGCACATGAATGGGCTTACATTAGCAAAGAAAATCTTAAGGGCGGGATACTTCTGGATGACTATGGAAAATGATTGTGGCCGGTTTGTCCAAAAATGTCATAAATGCCAGGTACACGGAGATCTGATCAAAGTACCACCCCACGAGCTCAATACTATGAGTTCCCCTTGGCCATTTGTAGCCTGGGGCATGGATGTTATTGGACCTATTGAGCCTACCGCCTCCAATGGTCATAGGTTCATTTTGGTCGCCATTGATTACTTCACAAAGTGGGTCGAAGCTGCTTCCTACAAAGCTGTAACAAAGAAAGTTGTGGCTGATTTTGTTCGCAACAATTTGATATGTCGTTTTGGAGTTCCAGAGTCTATCATCACAGACAATGGAGCAAATTTGAATAGTCACTTGATGAAAGAGATATGTGAACAATTCAAAATTACCCCCGCAATTCAACTGCATATCGCCCTCAGATGAATGGAGCTGTGGAAGCTGCTAATAAGAACATCAAGAGGATACTGAGAAAGATGATTGACAACTACAAATGTTGGCATGAAAATTTGCCTTATGCTTTGCTAGGCTACCGCACCACAATCCGAACCTCAACTGGAGCAACTCCTTACTTATTGGTATACGGAACAGAAGCAGTGATACCAGCTGAAGTTGAGATACCATCTTTAAGGATTATTCAGGAAGCTGGATTGAGCGATGCCGAATGGATTCGTGACCGATATGAGCAATTGGCATTGATTGATGAGAAAAAAATGAGTGTTGTTTGTCATGGCCAGCTGTATCAACAGAGAATGACTCGCGCTTTCAACAAGAAAGTAAGAGTTCGAACATTTGAGGTAGGCCAATTGGTGCTGAAACGCATTTTCCCTCATCAAGAGGAATATAAAGGGAAATTTGCACCTAACTGGCAAGGACCGTATGTTGTCCACAAAGTGCTATCAAGAGGAGCTTTGGTTCTAGCAGAGATGGACGGTCAGGTGTGGCGCAAAGCTATCAATTCAGATGCCGTCAAGAGATACTACATTTGAAGGATGATATTTCTTTTCTTTATTTCCTTCTAATTGCAGTTTGCTTGTAATCATTGTCGCATCATGTTTTGAAACATTCCCCTTGTACTTGAACTACGTTCGACCTGAATTCTCGATAATGAGATACTTAGGCGGTCTATGTCGGCCTCGGTAGTTTCCTTATTAAATTTTCTATTTTTGTCAATTCTCGAGATGGAAACTACGTTTGACCTGATTCCTGCCTCAATGGGATATGTAGGCGCCACAAGGGTTCGGTCATATTCCCAATAAGATTTCCATTTCCCCTTGTAATGGAAACTGGACAGAATTTTTTAGAGGACCTCAAAAATTCCACAAGAAGAGTCATTTTCTACAAATAAGAGTCAAGGATTATATCGAAATGTGCAACTGGAAATAATTTTGAGAAGATCTCAAATTCAAGACTCCCGTGATCATCATCAGATTTGTTTTTGAAACATCCAACTGGGACAACATTTTTTAGAAGGACCTCAAAAATTCCATCAAGGATACTCGGACCTTCGAAGTCAACTTCAATTGCCTCAAATTGACGTGTTCTTAAAGGGTTTTAAGTTGCCAGCAAGGTACCTATCATATCAAAATCTGAGACAAAGGGTTTTGTTCGTGTCGTGCATATCGTGACAGTTAATTGGCAGATATTTTCTTTAAAACTATTTTTCAAAACTTCATGCCTAGCAAATGTTTTAATCTAAATATGATTTTTTTTTCTTTTGTCTCCTGCGATTCCTTGGATCTACCAGACAAAGTGCCAGAGATAACGAGACCAGGAGCAAGGCGACTTCAACACAGATCAGTGTTCCAAAACTAACATATTTTTGTGGATGCAGGGTATAATAAGATCATCAAAGGAGCTATATTTGCCAACCAACTAGCTCAGGAGAACATATCCAACAAATGTCTTATAGTGAGTGTAACATCTCTGCTTGACCAAAGAGATATTGATGAAAGACGACATTCATAGTCAAAGTCATTCATATTCAAAATGCCGAGAGGGCCATTACATATTAAATTGCCAAAATGGCCATTCATATTCAAAATGTCGAGAGCACCATCACATTCAAACTGCCGAGAGGGCCATCACATTCAAACCGCCAAGAGGGCCATTGCATATTCAAACCGCCAAGAGGGTCATTCATATTCAAACTGCCGAGAGGGCCATTGCTTATTAAAATTGCCAAGAGAGCCATTCATAATCAAATTGCCAAAAGGGCCATCATATTCAAAATGCCAAGAAGGCAATTGCATATCAAAATGCCAAGAGGGCATTTATATTCAAAATCGCTGAGAGGGCCATTGCATATTCAAGCTGCCAAGAGGGCCATTGCATATTCAAGCTGCCTAGAGGGCCATTGCATATTCAAACTGTCGAGAGGGCCATTTATATTTAAATTGACAAAAGGGTCATTGCATATCAAAATGCCAAGAGGGGCATTTATATTCAAACTGCCAAGAGGGCCATTGCATATTCAAACCGTCAAGAGGATCATTCATAATCAAATTGTGAAGAGGGTCATCATATTCAACCATTAAGAGAACCATCAACATATTACATTAGTCAATTTTACTACTTCGATATTAGAAGAAGAGTACAGTGAAGAGTTATGTTGCAAATATGAGATACAAGCTTTATTTGCTTTTCATCAAACTGAAAGAAGTTGACGTTAAATATTCAAGAAGAACAATTAAGTGCCAACATGATAAATGACACTGTCTCTCCATTTGAATTATATTTTACACTAATGAGTTTTATGTCAGTCTTTGTCGAGAGCATCCGAGAGGATGAATACTCAAATCAAACCACATGTGCGGACGACATAAAAAAGGATGTAGTACAACCTGAAACTTTTCTTAGCAGCGAACTGGGACATAGTCTAAAGAGGAATACTAAACTCTTAAGACGCGAGCTGAGGAGCGACTTCCACCACAATCAAACCACACCTCTATCAAAAGGCGCGTGGGCATTTCCTTGGGTTTATCAGTTCCAATTTCTCATCTGGAAAATTTTTGGTTTCCTCCGGAAGCAGTTTTCCAATCTGAGTGACAATACACTAAGAGATTTGGAAATTATGTTCATGTAAGTTCTTAATTATGGATGTGAAGCGCGCCACATTCATGGCTAAGAGATTGCAAGCCTCCTTTCCATACTTGACTTACTTGTCACTCTTCCAGAAACAAAGGTTATCTAGCATAATAGATTTCCTTTTCAATCGAGCTAGTCGAACTACAAACAGCCTGATTCCTAAGATCTAAGAGATATGTAGGCGGGATCAATATTGAAAACTCGGCTGTACTCCGAAATCCCCTCTCAAATCTTATTCTCAAGCATTTCGGTCTCTTCATAATTCGATATCGGGATAGCTTCTGATTCTTTCATAATCGTGTGTCAAATCAAGCGTATCGAACTACAAGTGGCCTGAATTCTCATATAGCCTGAGATATGTAGGAAACCTGATATCGAGGTTCGGCCATAATTCCTAAAGTCCGTACCAAAATCCCTTTTCTAAAAATGAAGATGTGGTCGGTCAAAATTGGATTCGTCAATTTCATTTGCCTCGAATTTCTTTCATCAATCCAAGTCAAACGAGGGACAGCTGTTGACACCCAATTTTGGCCCTCCAATAGATAAATTAATCATTGAGCTTCTTCAATTTCAAACGATTTTAAAATAACTAGTTTTATAAAAACTTCAAAAAAATATATAGTTTACAAGTTATTTTAAATAGTTTTGTCTTTTTTATAATTTTTAAATAATATATATGTTTTATATAATTATGTATATGATTAATGTATTTCATGAGTATTTAAAAATCATCTCAAAAAGACTTTATATTTTAAATATTTTATTAGTGATGGTTATAAATTTTGAATTAATGAGTTTTATGAAATTATTCAAAATACATTCAAGTTATTTCTAAAGAAATTTCGCCCTTTAATAATTTTAATAATTTTAAATAATAAATATGTATATTTTTACAATCACGTTATTTTATAAATATCGAAAATTATCTCAAAAGGATTTTACTTTAAAGAAATATTCTATTAAATTAATTTAGTTTAAATTATAGTTATAATTCTAAATCATTTGGTTTATATGTAAATTAATTATTTTATTTCGTTAAGATTAAGAAACTCGTTAGTTAATTATACTAATTTGTCTTATTTAAGTTTAGCCGAAGTCATCAACTTAACTCAAATTGGCTAAATTTTAAACTTTAGGTGGCTAATTTTGCAATTCATTTAGCCAGTTTTCATAAAATCTTAAACCCATATAAGACTCAAAATTGGGCCTATTTATCAGCCCAATTCCAATTCAATATCCATTCTCCTCATACATTCCAGCTGCCTATCTCATTTTTCCAATTTCCATTCTTCCAATCCAATTCAAATTAATTCCCAGCCCACATCTTTTGCTAATTTTTTTTCCCTTCCAGCAGTTCCTAGCCGACCCAACCCTTTTCTCCTCTAACCCGGCCCAATCCAATTCAAAGATAACCCACCAAATGTTAACGCTTCAGCCACAACAGTGTGCAAAGCCAGACGACCCCATCCATGTTACTCTTCTTCTTCGCAGAACCAGACTCAAACGAAATCCCAGCGAAAATCGCGCTGCAATACGAAAATCTCATCCAACTACTCTACGAACCCATACCGTAGCAGTCCCTAATCGATCACTTCGTCTTCCCCTTTTCGCGGAAGTCACTATTTTCCCTATCCCTTCCTCTGTTGGCTCGAAAAGGAATGGATAGATTCAAAATTCAAACGGGTTTTACCCCCTAAATCTGCCCTTTCGCCCTCTATAAATAGCCTCCTTAGTTTTCGGGGGGGGGGGGGGGGGGGGGGCATAGGAAGAGACATTGAAGTTTGAGTTTTTTTTTCTTGTTTGGCAATAGTCATAGTACACTCAAGAAATTTTATCATTTGGTTCTCTGATTTTAAGTTTTTGAAAAAAGGGTTAAAATTTTGTCCCAAGTCTCTTGTTTTCGTGATTAGTATTCCGATTTTGTGGTAGAAGAATCATCGTTTTCCCCTGCTCGTTGTTCCTAGTTCGCTGCTCCAAGAAAGGTAATTTTGCTCCCTCTTATATTACTTTTCAATGTAGCAAGCTATGTGTGTTCAATACTTGGTATATGATCGGTTATTAAGAGTATGTGATCTTTTCGTTTTAATCTTTGCTTTAATGTGTTTTCCCTGCGAGTCTTTGGGTAGTAAGCACGAGTCAAACATCAGGGAAGTTACTTTGATATTACATGTTGGTCGTTATATTCATCAGATCAATTTTGTACCTATATAATTAGTTAGATCTTTGTCTTGCCTTGTTCAAAATAGTTTAAAGTTCATTTGATCTCAACAGTGGGTTGATCAGCTGCGTCGTTTGAATTATTCGATGTTTGTTCGAATTTTGTCAATATGATAAGAAAGAGGTTATAGTCTTGGTGACCTGCCTTAGTTCCGTTCTCATTGTTATGGATTTTGTTAATACGATTTGAATTTGCCTAGTAGAGGTGTATAACCCATCTTCTCATTTAGTCGAGATTGTGTTTATGTCGTTTGGTTTAAATTCATGATATTGCTTGTAACTCCACTAATATAATGTATCATTTGATTAAGTTTAATCCCATTTCGGTTATCAAGATAGCTTTTCACTTTCTTTTGATTTGGAAATTTCAATATCCTTTGGACATAGTCTGTTATTATTAGATATTACTACTCAACCATTTTTTATTTTATTTTTTCTCATGAATGCTATAGTTGTTTATACTTTTGGAACTTAGGTTTGATGGATTTGTATGAACAAAGGTGCTGCCCTGTTTAGTTATAGATACTTAACAATGTTTCCTTCCTCTACTTAAAGTAAATTTGACATAATTCATTGTCCAAATTTGGCAAACAAAATGAATAACTAGTTTTATAGTTTTTTTATTGTTTTAGGATCTAACATTTTGTCCATCTATTTGTCCTCTTTTAGTTTCTGCCATAGGCATCATTTGCTTGTTATGACAAGTACAATTGATCAATTTGCTATAGTTTGAGTGTTGTCTGATATGCTTCTTCTTCTATTCATTTTTTTTTCTTTTAGAACTTGTTGAATATCCTTCTTTTGTTTCCTACTAATATGCAACATGAGTGAATTGCTCAGATGACTTGATATGATTTTAGCCTTTTGTTGGTGTTAGTTTAGCCTTATTTATCGCTAAATATCTATTGATATAATTTGGAGCCACTGCTTTATATGAATGCTAATTTTTGTCCTCATTTCGCTACATGTGAGTCCGTATAGAGTCCAAGGTGGACTCAAATCCTTTCCCCTTCGCATTTCGAAATGGGCTTTAAAGGGCCAAATTCATTTTTTCTCCCTCTCGAGTCAGTCCCACTGCAAGTAGAAAAGATGATGAATAGATTGAAGGCAGGACACAAAGCTGGAATTTGAAATTGCAAACCTCCGAACGTCCAAAATGGGTAGTATACAAGATGTATACAACTGTATACACTGATATACAGGTCGAAAACGTAGGAATACAGGGCTGGAGCGAAATACATGTATTCGGAAGCAAGAGATACATGAAAAAAACTAATATATACGCTCATATACACTAATATACATCAATTGTATACAAAAAACGGGTTTAGAATTAAACCCCAAAAATTCTAGTGAATTTGGCCCAAAAGGAGGCCCAAATTCAATTTCTCTCTTACTCTTTAATTATTTAATTGTGATTATTTATTGTTTGTTGTTTAACTCTTACTTTATAATTTTTAATTAACTTAATTAGATTCCCCAAAAGATGAGTTATTTTCTTTGTGTTGGTTTAATTTTTTTTAAAAAAATAAAAAATTCATGTTTTGTGTTCATTTATTTTATTAATCAAGTATATTGATCAAAACTTTGTATCTTTAATTAAGTTAAACCTTTGGTTCTTAAAAAGACACGTTTTAAGGCGCTTCACTTGATCACTTTTTATTTTAAAGTGGTTTTAAGTTAAAGTAATTTTCTCAAATGAATTAAAAATGTTCTCTTTCTACTTAATCATTTTTTCAAAAAGGTTAGTCGAAACTTTTATCCTTCAATTAATTTAAAATGGTTCCATGCTTAAATTAACCAATTTGGTTGAAATTATTATTTTATCTATCAAATAATTTCTAATTAATCTAGCTTTGTTAAAATTCTATCCACTCGCACCTTAAATCAAAATTTTCATTTTGGGTCCCTTCCTCTAAAAAATAAATAAAGAAATAAAAATGCGTCATTTATTTAATTATTTTTCTCAAAATTAATCAAATATTGTAAGTTATTATTTTAAACCATTATTTTCCTAAAAAATAGTCAAATATATTTTAGTCTAGTCGCAGGTCAACCGCATGTTAGCGGACACTTCGAATGCTTAAACCCTTCTCGAAGTGTAAATTGAACCCCGAACCCTCTTTGGTATTTTCAAATGATTTTTTTCTGTTTAAATCTTTGAAAATTTTAAGTTTTCTTAGTTTCTTTAAAAAATTAAGTGGCGACTCTTTCTAAGTATTTTTCTTAAGATGTTTTATACTTAGAACATTTCAAAAAAAATAATTTTTCTATAAATAGGAAAATTACGGCATTACAGTATGGTCAAAACTTAAAAATGTGCCACAACACAAACACTTCTTGCCCCATTTGCTACTGCAGAAAAATTTGCTTATGCATCTCAAGTTTTCACCAATGTAAATTACCATTAGGCACTAGCTATATTAATATAACTCCTTCAATAGGCAGACAGAGGCAAAGAAAGAATTAGGAGTTTGGGGGTTCTAACCCACAACAAATGTGTGAAAAAGCATTTTCACCGCTCTTCCTTACCACTGAATTGTCAATCAATTTTGTTAGGGGTTCACAAGTTAATATACATATATATTTATTTAATTTTTTTAATAAAAATACAAACTTTACGGAAAAGCTAGTGGGTTCGTCCGAACCCACACCTAGCTCCGCCTAGCTAGTGCGACTTCAAAGACGAAAGTTGAGATTTTGGAGTTTCAGACTAGGCGTTTTGATTTTAGAGAGTAGGCCCGTAGGGATTAGTGAAATAATTACATTCAGTTTTTCGGTTTAATCAAATTTAAATAGTTAAAAATAAAAAATCTGACAGAATAATCAAAATTTTAAATTTTGATACCATCGACCGAATAAATCATAACTGAAATTTAAAAAGAAATCAGTTTAATTGGTTTTTTCGATTTGAACCGAAATATGTCCAACCCTAGAAGCAACTACTTGTGAAAGGGCTTCTGGGAAATTTTACTTAGTTGAAGGATCTTAAGGTATTAGGACACTTCAGTACTTATTAAATTAACAGTTCAAGGCGGTTCATTTCATTATCAACTATGTTTTTTTCCATTATTTTATTCTTCTTTTACTTGGGCTTGATGCACTTGTGTTGATGGTCTTTCGAAAATAGTCTCTCTACCTCCTCGAGATAGTGATAAAATTTGGGTATAATCTATTCTCCCGAAACTCCACTTAATGAAATTTCATTGAGTATATTATTGTAGTTGTTACTCAAGTTCCTTTTTATTTTATTTTATTAATTTATTGTCAACAGAAATATGAAAAGGCAAATATATATAAGAGAAGCAAATGGTAGATTAATTTAATTGTGGCTTATGTGATAGAGCTTTGTAACAACTCACTTATTTGATGAATATAAGTAACTAATAATATGAGCCACTTATATAACCACCCATTTCTCTATTCCAATAATGAATTATGTGGTATTCATCCATAATGTTTAATTTCTTGTAAGTAAAAAAGGGAGAATAAAAATAACATGAACAAAAATATAATCTTTGTAATGGAGAAACAATCTTGTTTAATATGATCTTGTCAAGAACATCATGCTATGGCTTAATTAAGGTACGTTTCAAAATAATCAATTAATTTTCTACTGAGTTTTCTGAAAATCATAGTATATAATAGCGCGCTCTAATTGATATATATATATATATATATATAACTCTTATATTAGAAATGACTTGTTTCAACATGCTTGTTTCATCACTTCTAAGGATATTTTTGTCCTTTTAGTGCTCAAATATAGCTATGCGTCTTGTTTATGTCTCTTCAACATACACATCATTGTTGATCGTATAAATATTATGAGAGCACTCATGTTCTAGGTATCATATATTTTTTGTGTTTTAGTAAAATATTTTTGACAGAATGAGTATTCCATCGCAACTACTTTTCAGATTTGTCTCAATTTTTGTGACGATATTTAATTGGATACATAAAGTTTTTTTTTGACAAAAAAAATATTTTGAAAATTGTACTTAAAACAAACTATAGGCATTTATGTAGTTGTAATGTAAATTATCTTACTAAGATAAAATTAAAATTAAAAAAATATTTTTTTTAGCAGCTCATAGCCTCATGTGGAACAGTTTTAGGTACCCCAGCCTTGAAATGGTCAATCAATTACTCTTGAAGCATCTTAAAGGCCAAGTCATGCAATTCTTTTTATCATTCTCATGTCCGAATCAACTTTCACCTACCTCGATTAATTTTATACGGTACCTACTAGCTTCACCAGTACTAGTCGATAATTTCTTCTCATATGTCCAAACTTTGATGGACGGAATAACCATCTCATCTCCCCTGTTTCTAAATGCTTGTTTACATCCTCTTATTAACTCTCTCAATTTTTTCTAAACTAAATCTCTACTTACTCTTTGTTGCATAGCTACATTCTCCAATAAATTAATTCATCTGTCCTAATGTCAGTTTCATATAGAATGACATATTTCTATATTAAGTAACAATTTAACTTTCAAATACTCATTTCTCTTACATTTTCCTTGTTTTGGTAAAATGAACATTGAACATTTCCAAAATTGAGTGTATAACTAAAAAAAAATTGCTAATTTAAAAGTTCCAATCTTTAATGCAGGAATATATATGGCTAAAATTGTGAGTTTTTTGGTTTGTTTTCTTGCAATTGCCTCATTTGGGAAGGGATATGGTAAAGGAAAGTGGATCAATGCTCATGCTACATTCTATGGAGGTGGTGATGCCTCAGGGACAATGGGTATGCAAACTTAATTAGTAGTTCTCTAGTTTCGTATCAAGGTCACAATCGATATCGTCACTAGTATTGAGATTGTATTTATCATCAATAACATCATTACCATCAAATCCTTTAGATGTATAATCTAGGAATTTGTTTAGAAATACTATAATGAATGGAATATAGAGTTTGAAGCTAGGAACTTGTATAGGAATATCATTGTTAGGTGTTTGACCAAATAGGATCGTAATGTTCCTATAGAATCTATCACTAAAATATCCCTCAAAGGGATAAGGCTAAGCAGAGGGGAAAGAGTTTTCCATCAAAATAGAAAATATATCGGTAAATTCAGGATCTAGAGTTAGTGAATTTTTTTTTTTTTTAAAAAAAGAGTATGATCTCATTACATTTTTGATTGATTTTTGCATATATATCACACAATTTAAGAGAAAATCAAGGATTCAATTAAACTCATATAACTCCCCATAATTTTGTCTTTGTTTATGTTGGTTCTTAGTTCTGGCTAGGTAAGCTTGCTCACATTGTCTGTCTCAAGCCTGTATAGACAAGGAGAGTTCCGATTTCAAGAATGACTATGACTTCGTTATAGTCATACTTTTAAATTGATTTTTACATATATATTACATAGCTCGCGGCAAACTCAAAGGGTCCAATTGAAATCATAGAACTCACAGTCAATTTGTCCTTGTTTATATTGATTCTTGTAAATTCCTCCTGTGTGAGGTTGCCCACATTGCCGACCTAAGTTCTAACTAGCCAATTACATGTATTTTCCAACAGGTGGTGCTTGTGGTTATGGGAATCTATACAACCAAGGTTATGGAACAAAAACTGCAGCTTTAAGCACAGCTTTGTTCAACAATGGATTGAGTTGTGGATCTTGCTATGAGATTAAATGTGTGAATGAAAATAAATGGTGTTTGTCAGGCTCTATTAAAGTAACAGCAACCAATCTATGTCCACCTGGTGGCTGGTGCAATCCTCCTCTTCACCACTTTGACCTTTCTCAGCCTATTTTTCAGCACATTGCCCAATATAGAGCTGGAATTGTCCCTATTGCTTATAGAAGGTATGTTCAATTGGTTTTATCATACACTCAAAACTATCTATATCAATGTCATTTGTCTGGATAGAGTTTGGCTTTTATAGTGAAATGTTATGAAAAAGAACTATCTATAATACATAAATGTGCCCTTCAACTTGGCCTCATTTTACATTTACGCCTTCCAACTTTGGGTGTGTACAAATATACAGTTAAACTTGTATAAAGTTTAACAAGTAGACACATGAATCCTACGTGGCATAATACATGAAGGACACCACGTAAGACACAAATTGCCATGTAGGACATGTTGTTTATATGTTCAACTTTGTACAAGCTTAAGTGTCTACTTGTGTAGATCCAAAGTTGGAGGGCATATATGTGATCTAAGGCCAAGTTAAAGGACATATTTATGTATTATGCCTATAATATAACATGAAAAGTTGGTTCTAGAAGAATTGGTAAATATTGTTAAAGACATTGATTGCTATAGAAAGGTTTGATTGTATTTGGTCCAAATAATGCTTGATTATGTGATTTTCCTTCCAAACTTCATGTTGATGCTCGTTACACGCGTGAAATACACGGACTTTAATCAACTCGGTGCTCAAGTTGCCACATAGGTTCAGTCAATGATCAGAGTCGTTAATTAGTCCACCAGATATTGCCTACGTCCTACCTGGCAGGGCGGAGCCAGGCAGGGCTAAAAGGGTTCATCTGAATCTCCTTTAGCAGAAAATTTTATTGTTTATCTATGGTTAAAGTTATTTTTTATGTATATATAGTAGATATTGAACCCCTTTGGCTTCTTATTCTGTTTTCCTCATATTCTGAATCTCTTTAATGAAAATCCTCGCTCCGACACTGCTTTTAGCATAGGTATTCTGTCCACCAAGTCTTAAAAGATACAAAAGAATCTCCTAACACTTTTCGCCTTTGTTGGAATTCAAACTCTTCTTTTTCCTGATCCATTTTAGCTTTATTAACCGTTAGGTCACACCTGCAGAATCAACTAACATAAACTCTATTGTCAACTCTTGCAGGATACCCTGCAGAAGAAAGGGAGGTATCAGGTTCACCATCAATGGACACTCTTACTTCAACTTAATACTTGTGACTAACGTTGGCGGTGCTGGTGATGTTCATGCTGTAGCCATTAAAGGATCGAAAACACAATGGCAATCAATGTCAAGAAATTGGGGCCAAAACTGGCAAAGCAACAGTTTACTAAATGGACAAAGCCTTTCATTTAAAGTTACTACTAGTGATGGCCATAGTGTAGTCTCTAAGAATGTTGCCCCTTCTAGTTGGTCTTTTGGCCAGACATACACTGGTGGACAGTTTCACTGAAAGGTTAGCCCTTGAACTTTTGGATTTAAGCATTATGTATACCTTTTTGTGGCACAAGGGGAGGATCTAGAGGGTAGCGAGGGATTCACCCGAACTCCCTCAGCAAAAAATTACATAGTTGACTTAGTGGTTGAGGGGTTCAAAAGTTAGCTTAACAGTTCCAATTCAAACCCCTACTGAAAATTCTAAATCCACTACTGCTGACATGGTTAGAAACTCAATGAATTGGATAATGAGTCTGTCTCTCTACCTTTCTCCACTTAAATATAAGTTTTCTTTTAAGTTCTGGCTGGACATGTAACGTGAGTCTAACTCACACACCATGTATTGCACTCTTACTTACTAAATTGAAGCCCAAATGGTCATTGTTAGTACATAGGGATTCTAAAGTTTGCTTTTTTTTGTTATGTTAATGTGAATTAAGGGTAGCATAGCTTTGGGACCCTATAATATCCTTGAGGCCATTATTTTTTACCCCTTTTTTTTAATTGATGTATTTTTGTTTTTCTTTTGTTGCAATGCAGTGGTGGACTCTTTTACCACCCTCATTTTGGAGTGTTTGTATGAGGTTAGAGAAATTTGGAAACCTTTTTTTCTCCTAAGTTTTAGTTGTAAATATATGTAATAATCCAGTTAACTACTGCAATAATGAACATTAATGGACATGATGTTTCTTTTGTATATTTATTATATGTCCTTCCTTTTCTTTTTTGCTTCTTTGCCTTGTAGTGTTAATCATCTTTTCTACTTCTCTTTTATTCCTAGATGTCATATAGTCATGTAACAATACCTTAATTCAACCATCATGTGTTGTGGTGCAGTGGTGAGAGTATTCCATCCTCAGTAAAAGTTCTCGGGTTCGAGCCTTAGATATGGAGAAAATCCTGTTGGGAGCGATATGAAAGATTAAAGGACTTGCAGCCATATCATTAATCTATTCATTAAGTTGTAACACACGGAGAGTGAATTTTAATATGTGATAGCAAATGATCAGTTATCATATTTACCAAACTATTATGTGGGCGTTTGACCATGTTTTATTGTGAAATTTGAAAAAAAAAAGTAGCTTGTTGTTTTTCAAATTCTTAACAAATATGAAATTCATCTTCAAGTTGAATTCTGAAATTTTGTGGTCAAATGTGTTTTTCGGAGTTCCAACTCCCAAAAAAAAAAAAGTAAACTTTTTTCATAGTTAAGGCCTCCTAAGTTTTAAGAGATTTACTTATAATTATGGACTTGAATGTGAAGATATTTTTTAAAGACGAATCTTGTACTGACAATAATTCTTTCAATTGTTCATTGTTCCATGAAAGACTTTATTTTAACCATATAAGTTATAGTTACAATTTGCAATTAAAATCTAGCCATCATAAACATTTACACATTTTGTATTTTCAAGATCTCAGTGAAACTGTAAGCTTTAATCCATGTTCCATTGATAAAATTGTCATCATCCTGTACTTGACTAGATGGCCAGGCACCAACTTGAATTTATAGAATCTACACAAAATTGCAAGTGCCATTTTCATCTGAAGATATGCTGAATCCTTCCCTAGGCATATCCTTGGCCCTCCCTACAACACCACGGCATGAAAAATGTAGTTATCAGTATGCCGGAATCAAGATTTTCACTATGGGTATTCAAAATATAACGAAGTAAATATTGTAAAAGTCATAGTGTATATATATATATAAAACATAGTTTTGACTTGGTATTTATAGTGTAATTTTTTTGACGAAGAGCATTTGGATGAACCCCTTACAGTATCCTGGATCCGCCCATGGTTGTACACATATAGTATTATATATTGGTAGCTTTAGACCACTAGTTAGGATAGAGGCAGATTTAGAATTTTAACTTTATGTGTTCAGAATGTCAGGCATCATTTGGGTTTCTATTACTACTTTACTTTATATATATATTTTAGTAGATTACTTAACACAAACATAGGGTTTAAGCCAAAGCTATTGAATTCAGCTAAACCAATAACTTTAATTGTACATTCACCCCTTCGTTGGGGCCGACTCTAAGGTAAGGTTATTGGAAACATTGCTTTATTGAAGTTGCTAGTTTTTCTGATATATGTTATATCTCTTTTGTCTCGTTAAGTTGATCCATAGATAAAAAAGTAAGTCCTTTTGATTCAACAAAATATACATTTAAAAGACCTCTTATTATGATTTGACTTTAGACCACTAATTTTATAGAGCCGCTCTGTTTATATTATATACCTGGAAAGCGGTGAATTTGAATGGAGATGCATTTTGGAAAACCCCATCTTTAAGCCATCTCTCAGGATTGAATGATGCTGCATCAGAACCCCAATTGTATTCCATTCTTCCCATAGAATAAGGTACATAGGTCACCATTCCTCCTGCCTTTAACTTTGTTCCATCTGGTAGAACATCATCTTCCAATATTCCCTTAGGATCCTGTCACATTATTAAAACAAAATCATTCACCGAGAGTTATACCAATTTAAATCAAAAGTTCTATGCATCGATAGTATAAAAACGATACTAACCTACATTACAACAAAAGAGATAGTCGAAGCTAACTGAGGGTTCAGGTGTTCGAACGAACTTAGTAGTTTTTTCGTAGATCATGTATTTATATTAGAAAATTAAACAAATAAATATATGTATATTAACTTGTGAACTCCCTAGCAAAACTGATTGATGACTCAGTAGTAAGGAAGGGGTCATGGAAACGCTTTCCCACCTAGAGTTGTGGGTTCGAACCCCACTATCATCAAAAGTTTCTCTTTCTAAACTCCTCATCAAGCAAGAATATTAACCTTATGGATTCGAAATTTTATAACAGTAACTTTGTTGTAAACTTAATACTTGTACACATTTAATAAACTTCTTAATACATATACACTATTTGAGCAAAAATTACTGGGACATTTGGCCAAACCCGTACTCAGGCTTCTAGCTCTGCCCTGCTTAAATACTACCCAATTGATAAAATCAGGGTAACTAACCTGAGGAACAGCAGGGTACAATCTAAGAGTCTCTGTAATCACAGCATGTAGATAGTACAATTTTGACAATGAATCATAATTCAGGAGCCCTGCAAATTGAATGGCTCTCGAATCGACAGATTCAGGATCCTCCGCGTCATACTGATGCAACGACACGTTCTCTTCTTTAGCACAGACTTGTTCCAACGACTTCAGCTCCGCGTACAGCTTCTCAGCTACGTGCTCGTGAGTCATAATCATGTATATAGCCCAAGACAGAGTCGTTGCTGTCGTATCGCGACCCGCTATGACAAAATTCAGGACAATGTCCCTCAGGCTTTTATCAGTTATATTGTTCTCAGGGTCTTTTCCTAGCTCAATGAATCTTGACAATATGTCATGCTTATTAATCTGTTATGTTTAAAAAATCATATTAGCCTGTTTGGCCCAAACTTCGAGAAAACTGCTTATTTTGAAAAAGTATTTTTGGAGAGTAACAATTTAATACTACAACAACAATTCGCGCTTTTCAAGAAAAAGTGTCTATTGCTGCTGCTCAAAAACACTTATTTTTTCAAAAAGTTTGGACAAATACCTTAACTCTCTAAAAATAAGTAGTTTTGACTGTCTAGAAGCTTGACGAAACAGACTATAATTTAGGTAAACAATAATTATAAAAAGTTTGTATGAGCTTACTTCGTCATTTGTTTCTAACTCTGCCTTCCTTTTTCTTATGACAGAATATGTGAAATCATCAATTTTTTTAATACTTTGATCAAGGATGGCTTCTGATCCAATGTTGAGAAATTGCTTGATTTTCCACAAAGGATCAATGAATCTTAGTGTGACAATGACATTTGCAGCATCAAATGCCTTTGCAAAGCTATTTTTTGGTAAATTTGGATTCAATGTTCCTATCTCTACACCAAATCCCACTTTACATATTGAGTCTAGAGTCATCCTCATCAACAGATCCTGGAAAAAATAATTGTTGTTTAGCAACAATACAAAAAAAATAGAATAAAATTGTACTTCCTATGTCCTGTGTTATGTGATACGCCTTTCTTTTTAGTCTGTTCTAAATGAAAAAGAAATGGACTTTGGGATCACCACCCCTATAGCACTAATGAGGAACTCAACACCCTCACATGTTTAAGAGTGGACATTTGGAGCGTGGATAACATAAGATGGGAAGTCAACATTGGGCAAACAAAAAATCGAGATGGGCCTGATTCTGATGTCATGATTAAGAAATTGATTTTAGGCCTCAACTTCAGAAGCTAGCTATTGAGATGAGGATTGTCAAAAACTGTATAAAAAAACCACATCACCCCTCCCCCCCCAAAGCACCAATGTGGGACTCAACATGAAATAAATTAACTTTAAACTTCTAATTCTACCCTTAGGGTCGTATAATATGATGTATTAAAAAAAAAAATACATGTATTACCTGTGGTTTTATTTGATTATTTGTTTGATAGGATTTACAACATATGGATAATACATAGCAAATTATGGTATTAGTAATACACGAGTTATTCATACATGGATAAGCATGATTAAAGACAGAACAACCTTTACTATACCAAACCAAATAGTGGATAAGAAATAATCCCAGTCCCAGAATAAGTAGTCCCAACATAACTAATCTCAACATTACTAATACACTTTATTCAGTACTATTCTTATGCACTCTACCAAACAACCACTTAATGATAAGATTTATATTTACACAAATGACTACACATTTGTCATAAATCACTAATTTCAAAAGTCTATCAATTTTTTTTAACTCTGTGCTTAGTCAAACACCATCACATTAAAACGAAATATCTTAATCATTGTATGTAAGTCCAAACAGAATTCAACAACTCACCTGCATGTCTACATGCTCATTCTTGAAAGATGCTTGATTGAGAATGTTAAAGAGTTTAAGGCTATAGTCCCTAAAAACCACAGTGTTGAAATCCCTTAAATTCTTTGAAGCAAACTCAAAGCTAGCAGTCTTCCTTTGTTTCCTCCAAAGCTCACCATCCACATTAAAGATACCATCTCCAAGCAAAACTTCCATATATGAATGGTACACTTCACCCTGTGCCAAAAGGAAGAAAACAAACAATATTTCTCATGATAGACTATAAACCATATGTAAGTTGAAAGCCACGTATCCATTGAGTAATCTAATTTATAATTAGAAAAAAAAAAATCTTGCACCTTTTTCTTTAAGGAATCTTTACACAAATAGCATGTCGGATTCACTATTTACTTTTTTTCACCAATATACAATATGTTATACACTGATTATCACTACTAAAAAATCACTATTTTCTCGCTGAATTTTCCATTGAAAAATGTTCAATGGCTATTCTCACTGATATTTTGATTGAATTAGTGTGAAAAGAAAAACAAAATGTTTCACATGCTAAAATTACAAAGTTACTCACTATCTCAGTGAGAATCTGTTTTCCACAATATATTTTTTCAGTGAGCTGGTTTGATGGAAATGAGTGGAAAAATCATGTTTTATAGCACAAATTTCTCATTGATTTATAGTAGAAAAAACCTTGTTTCTAATAGTGTATATACATTTATATACCTATTATACATGAATGTTACATATATTATATATCCTCAAGCTATTTTTAGCTTACTTAATTAAACAGAAAGAAAGTACTATATACAAACCTTTGGATAATTATCAAAATTTGTTTTGAGAACATGTTCAACATTAGTTGGATGAGCAATGTAAGTATAAGTTGTAGTCATGGCAGGAACAACAACAGTTGGGGATTGAGCCAAATACTCAACCAACCAATCATGCATCCTATCAAAATTCACCCATTGTTCTAAGCCTGCCCCAACAATAGGCCAATTTATTGGGCCTTTCTTATTTTTCTGCCTATATGTATTGATGAATTTCCAAGACAAAACCAAACAAGCTAAAAATGTTAATAATCCCATTTTGTTGTGTTTGATGATGAGCTATGAGAAAATAATATTGGAAATTATGGCATGTATGTAGAAGTGAAAATTGTGTGGTAATATTATATATAGGATTATTATGTAAAGTGGTTTAGGCATTGGTTACTTGTTAACTTTCTACAAAATTGTCAATAGTCTTTGCATGTTGTAAATTGAAAATATTGCACATTCTTTGCGTCTTCAACCAAACTTTTATTCATCTCAACCATGTTTCTTTGTGTATTATACTGCGGAGTCAGAATTTGAAGTTTGTGGATTCAGGATTTGAATATTTTTAAGTTACTAAGTTCTAAAACTAATCCCTACATATTCACTGAATTTTTTTGTAAGTAATTTAAACCAAAATTATTGGATTCAGCTAAACTCGTAATGCTCTGATCCGGACTATCAATGTAAATATTTTATCCTTATTATTTTATTTTAAATATTTTTAATTTCATATTTTAGGGAGACTTATTCATATATATTGTTTTTGATAAATAACCTGACATCATAAATCATATGATTCTGAAGAGAGCCTGAATTTGATCACCCATTTCCTTATAGTAATTGGGGTGGAGTTATTATAGTAGATACAAATTTGATAAAATTCACTAATTTGAATTTTGCGTTTGAATTAAAATTTTAGAATATGATAAAAAATGTTTTTAAGTTATGTGAAATTGAACAAAAATATCTTCAACTAATAATTTAGTCTAGAAATGTCCCTTGACAACAGTTTGGTCCAAAAATACATTTATCGTTAATACTTTGATAAAAAAAAATTGTATTGCTACTGTTGGGACAAAAATACCCTTTTTCTAGTAAGCATATTGTTTCTTTTCTTTTTAAATTCACTAGTATACGTGCCCGCGCGTTGCGCGGTTAGTTGATAAATGTAATCATAAATATTAATTGATTGAGAATTTAAAATTTTAACTTATTATAAGATAATATTATAAGATTTATTTGAGAATGTTAACATTTAGCATTTTAATGTGTTATGATAGAACATTTATATAAATAAATCAATATATAAACTTAGCTCATGTCTAAATTTGACAATAATTATCTTTTATCATTATTTAATTTATTTATTTATTAAAATTATTTAAAAGGATAAATACTACCACCCTATCCATACTATCCTCTTGTTAGAATAATAAAGATATAAGAAAAATTAATAGTTAAATTTAAATAAAATAGAACTAAGAAAAATCATATCATAAGACTAAGAATACAACAAAAAAAAATCACTTGAATATCATAATGTAGGCATGTTATTGGAAACTTTAAATTTTGTCTTTTATTTAAACTAATTTAAAATATATTTAAAACAAATTATTGTCACAAAAAAGTCAGCAGGAATTGAACCTGCACTGACTAAGCTGCGTGGACTTTTTAAACATTTTATTGCATCTATATTATATTTTTAATTAAATATATTATTCTAACTCCAATGAAGCACTTCCTAATGAATATTGATATTTTTTGGTAAATGCATATAGTTATTATTCTATGTTAAATTTGTTTAGCACAATTTAATTTAAATTCATATTGTATTTTACTTTCTCAATTTGGTAAAATTGAATTTCTTTTTATATAAGAACCTCTAATAATGATTAATATTTATTTGATTAACAAATTCTTCCAATAACAATTTGAATATTTTTTTCCCTCTGATCTTATGATTTAAATCATCACAATTTCAACAATATACAACATCAACATTTTAAAAATATTATGTAACCATTTTCCTCTTTCTTTTCATGGCTTCTCCGATTTTTACAATCAAAGAATATTTGTGCAATTTTAATAATAAAATTCCTTATAGTTTTATATTTTATAGTAGAAAAAAATTAAATTTTATAAAATTATAGTATGAACATTGTAAAACAAATAAAGAACATGATCACAATAAAATTCTTAAACGTAAAAATAAAGAACACGATGACAACCAATCAAGCGCTTGAATGTGAAAATTGAGTAATCATGATAATTATATTCTTCATATAAGAGAACATAACTTTTGGTAAAGTTTATAATTTTAAGACAGAAGAAAAGAAGACTTAATTCTTATATGTAAATACAATACTTTGCTTTGTTTTCATAGTTTCTAAGTCCCAGCAAAATAATCTTAATAGAAGCATTATTAACTATTAACTAATAAATATTAAAATAAGACTCCAAAAAAACTTAAACATTAGCCAATTCTTAATAGAAGCAAAAACATAATATGAATTTCAAAGTTATAGATATAAACAAATATTGATAAAATTCTTACCTGTTACCTGCAATTTACAAATAAAAAATTAAAAATTAAAAATCTCTTACATGCAATATTTTTTAGAAAAGATTTACACCTTTAGTATAGCCGATTTCTGGCAAATCACATTTTTCTTTTTGTTCATTCCAATTTTTATTTTTATTTTATTACTTTACGCAATTGAACTTGAAAAGACGAAAAGAAAAAAAGATACATATACGAACATAATATAGTGAAAAATCTTACCAATCATATCTGCTGAGATGTTTGCTAGATATTTAAATTGTGTCAAAAATATTAATCGATAATATTTTTCAAAATTGAAATTATTGTTCCGTATTTTGATTTGAAGAAACAAACAAAACTTACTACAGGGAAGGAATTCAGCGGGTCTTAGATTTATTGTGTTGTAGATTTATTGAGAAATAAAATTGCTTCCATAAATCTACAACACAAAAATACAGTCTTTAAGATGGTGTTTTATAATGATAAGGTTAGTTATTTTTTGAAATTCAATTTATTTATTTTGAAAAGTAACTTTTTTTTTCAAAATTGCAGACTCTTATCTTATGTAAAAAAAAACTGCATTTTTTAAATTTAAAAAAAGTGGAAGAAAACGGGACAATTGGTTTCAACTGTCCTTTTTTAATTTTTATTTTTTTATCTTTTTCTATTTTTTATTTGACTTTTTAAAATGTAAAAAGTGTGGTAACTATTTTGAAAAAAAAAACCGTACTTGTAGTTTTTTTTTCAAAACATTTTAAAATTTAACTTATTTTAAAATTTTAAATTTTATTTTTCAAAATTGAATAATTAAGAAATTTTGTGGTGCTGACACGTGACACTTTTTCTTCTTCTAATATATATATATATATAGATAGATTTTAAATTTATTTTTCAAAATTGAATAATTAAGAAAATTTATGGTATTGACACGTGACACTTTTGATTCTTCTATTATATAGATAGATATAGAATATATTAATAAAGTAGAGCAGTTCTTTGTTTTTTTAAAAAAAAAAATTAAAATTAATAATCACACTCATGTTTTGCAATGTTTATTTTTTGTTTTTCAGATTTAGATAATTAAATTTTTTAGTAACGTGGAGCAGTTCTTTGTTTTTTTAAAAAAAATTAAAATTAATAATCACACTCATGTTTTGCAATGTTTATTTTTCGTTTTTCAGATTCAGATAATTAAATTTTTTAGTTATTATCATATATTAATTTTGAAAATTATAAAATGATTATATCACGTTAATTTTAAGTAATTCATTAATAAATAAATTTAATATTTTAATTTCGAATTTAAGATAATTACAAATAGTTGATTTTATTATTTAATCCTATTACATGTAATTAATAATTTTAAATTATTGAAAAAATCCCGTTTTTTGTTGTGCTGACATGTGTCGCTCTGATTCTAATTATTGACATGTGTCTATATTTATTTATTTAATTATTGATTATTAATTATTTAAAATACTGAAAATTCATGGTGCTGACATGTGTCATTTTTTCTTCTCCTTTTATATATAGATAGATTTAAAACTAAGAGATAAGTGTCAAAAACACCTAAACTCTCTTCTTTTTTTTTTGAGTTTCATACCTAAACTACCGAGAGTGTGAGTTTCATATCTAAATTATCACTTATTAGTTCGAGAAACAATATGCACAAGAAATTCCAAAAGTAGAATTGCCAACATCCAAACTTTCATAATTCAAAGATGCCATGTTTCTCAAGTCAAAAACTAGAACAATTTTATTTTTTTAAAAAAAGAAGTTAAAATTCAACACCTAGAACTGTTTACAACTACAACTGAATTCTTAGTTCCCACTTCCCCGATAACGATATCAAAATTTGATCACGTCCAAAATTCGTCCTAAAAATATAAGTTGCAAATATAATTCAGTTTTGAAGTCTGAAGTCAAATCTCAAAGAGAACTAAGGTTTAGTTATAGTTACTCAATATTGCCAAGAAAATTAGTTTGAACAATTATTTAATTTTAAAGATTAAGTAGGCGTTTGGCCATGCGATACCATATCACGATATGGTATCGTGAGATGGAATCAGCGTTTGGACATGCGATTTTACGTTGATTCCATCTCATGATTCCATATCATGAGAGGTGATACCATATTCTCCAAAAACCATGATATGGAATTATATGGTGATTCCATATCACGATTTGAGATATTTTAATACAATAATTGATCCATGAGTTTATATTTTGTTAAAAACAACCCCACATTTATATCTACTAACCATTTATTTCATATGTAAATAAAATTTATAATCACCTAATTACTTTTTAAAATTTATTATTCTCACCAACATATAGTCACTTTAACTCACATCAACCGATTGTTAAAGTGATGAAATATTTATGGTCTATGAGCATGAAAATACAGTTGCGGATGATATTGACCAACAAATGGCTCAAAGTAACAATGTTGGTTCGTCTTCTCGGTCACATGATCGAGAAATGCAAGTTCAACGTGAGATAATTGTCCGTACTATGTGGGAGGATTATATTAAAGACTAATACACTACAATTTATGTTCAATTTTTTTTTATTAAATTAAAGTTAAATGAAACAATTACTTAAGTGGTAATCAAATAGCTTTGTAATAATTTATTATACGATTTTATAATTTTTTGTTTATTTGATAAGATTGAGTAAACAATTGAGGCTATTTTAATAGTTTTACAACTTATGGGATTTTTATGTTTATGAGAAAATATACAACACAAAAATTCTATATCACATGTCCAAACAAAACTTCAATTTCATCTCATGATACCATATCGCATGGCCAAACGGGCCCTATAAGATTATCATTTTAAACTACCTAAATGTAAATAATAAAGTGGTAAAAATCGGCTTGGGAGTATGTTAGGCATAAAGAACAACCCAGCCAAATTCTCGGGGATTTATGGGTGAAAGGAATGCCTTTCAAGATGAATTTCTTAATGTGGAGATTGTGGAAATTTAAAATTTCGGTGGATGATAGAATTAGAAGATGGGGAGTGGAGGGACCTTCGAGATGCTGGTGTTGCACCAATCCCTCCCAAGAGACTTTGGCCCATGTGTTCCGGCAATCAGAATTTGCTAACAGGACCTGGTCCTACTTTTCTTCTTTTGTAGGTTTGAATATCCAACAACTTAATCTCAGGGAGTGTATTATGCAATGGTGGGGAGCTAATGTGAGACAAGGGATGCAAGCATATTTCAAGGTTATCCCAAGCATTATAATTTGGGAGCTATGGAGAAGAAGGAACACTAGAAAACATGAGGAGCTAAGAACTACATGGCAAAGAAGTATTCACAATATTACAGGGTGCATATTGAGGTTACTAAAGGTCCGAAAGCCAAAGAGGAAGTTTCCCAATACTTGGCCAGAAATAGTGAGAGAGTTACAGGAATACAGAACAGTAATCAAAATCACTAAGGTACAATGGGACATGCCACAAATAGGATGGGTCAAATACAATACTGATGGAGCATCGAGAGGAAATCCAGGGGCTAGTGCTTATGCGTTCTGTCTACGAGATGAAAATGGGGACTTACTATATGCGAAAGGAGAGAAGATAGAAGACACTACAAATACTGAGGCAGAAGCAATAGCTATCTTAGAAGCAGCTAAACATTGCAAGCAAGCAGATAGTCATAGAATAATCATTCAAATAGATTCATTACTACTACAACAAGTATTAATGATGAAATGGGAATGCCCATGGTCTATTTCAGACATGATAGAGCAGGTCAGGGAACTATTGGAAGGCAAAGAGGTCCAGTTTCAACATATAATGAGGGAAGGCAATAAAGTTGCAGATTACATAGCAAATTTAGCATTAGATAAAGGTAATTGCAGTTTTGTTCACTTTCAAGAGATGGAATCAACTGGAAAGAGACTGATTGATGTTGACAAACTACAATGCCCTTACATCAGAATTTCAACATGCAAAGGATAAGGGGTTATGACAGGATAGAAATTAAGTGGTTCACTTTAATATGTACAACATTGTTTGGTACCAAAAAGAGTGAAATATTATCTAGATGGACTGGCAGTAAAAGGATATATTTACAAGGCATGGCTTTCTAGCACAAACAAGAACGAGATGAGCTTACCCAGTGAAAGATGGCGATTTCATTTGACAGAAGCCCTCAAGAAGATACTAAAGGAGTGAAATTCCCATCAACTAGAGAACACAGCTGGAACAAAGAAGAAAGAAGGAGAATTAGAGAAATGATTGAAGAAAAGATGAATTCAAAATAAAGGAGGAAAATGTCACTTCAGATAACCATAGCTTGGCTAGAAGGATCTGAGAGATGCACAAAGACATCATGGTATGAGGGAAGCGGCAGAGGAGCTGTTTTAAGCTCTAGATTAGGACACCATAAAGTTCAGGGTAATTGTACTGGTCAAAGTGTAGTGTTTTTGCTTTGCTTTATTTAAAAAAAAAAAAGCTGTAAAAACGATCAACTTAAGAGAATAATAGGTTGACTTTAAGATTCAGGAGGCCTAGAATTATGATTTCTCCAATTGTCAGATTTCTTCTCGCTACATTAGCTATAATCTCGCCAAACTAATCTCGATCTATCGATCATGAATCTTCTCTTACTATAAATATCTCTCGACCAAGTGCAGTAATTTTCTATCTTCATTCTATCAAATTAACGCAAGCTAATCAAATAATCAATAAATCTATTCACTTAGATCACGTCAAAATTTTGTTATATCTCTAACCTCCACTTTTAAATCTCCATCATTAATCTCTTACTGCTTCGAGAAATAATGTTGCTCAATTAAAACTTAGTCTCAGAGTTTCTCTCAAGAATGCAAGATATAACGACTACGTAAGTTAAACAAATAGAAATAAAAGAATGACTTAATCATATAAAATTAAATCCTACAAATAATTTCATCAAAATTCTAGAGAGAATATTAGCTATTCATAAAAATATGTAAAAGCACAATATTATAAATTTTATAACCAATGATAAAAAATAAAAAAACTCGTTATCGAATCTTTTGAGTTTCGCCTTGCTCCACAGTAACTCCTCGCACTCTCTTAAATCGTGTATTTAAAAAATCTCAAATAAAATAATCGAATCCATGTGGCCACAACGTGACCACGCTATGCACAGACAAATTCTTAGTGACAAATATTTGATTGTTGATATCGTCGATCTTTTGCTTTAATTTATTTTTACTTTGGACAATCATTATGTCCCCCTCTTCCTTTTTTTTCATTTTAATTTATTTGTGCTTCAAATTTTTAATTTTTATATTATTTTATTCATATATATAATAATAAATATAAAATAATATAATCAATACTTAAAGAAAATTAAAAATACTATAATGTAAAGTAAAAAAATGACTAAATATACTAACATCATTATTTAATGATAAATTTAAATTATACAATATAATAAAATTCAAAATAACAGTCAAAATAAATATTGTATTTAAATTAATAATATAATATAATATAATACAATGGATAGCAACCACCCAAGCAATTGGGCCTTTGTTTTAAATATACTTTTACTTTTGAGACTTACGCTCAAAATTCTAAGACTCACGTCCTATAAATCTATGTTTTTATTTGTGTTAGTACGTCCTGTCCTGGAACTCGCCCCAGGGAAAGTCCCAGGTTAACTTTATTCATTTGTGAAAAAAAACAAATGTGGATAATTTCTTACTGGGTGGAGTTTGGGGCTGAGCCAACATACATTCAGGGGGTCATCTGAACCCTCTTTACTGAAAAATATTACTATTTATACATGATTTTTTTTGTTTTATGTTTATGTAGTAAATGTTGAATCCCTTTCGATTAGTTCGTGTGTTTATTTCTTCAAATTTTGAACCTGTTGTTAAAATTCTAGCTCTGCCACTGGGTAGAGCATGACCAGTTCATATATGATATAACTAAAGGGAGAGGGTCTTCAATGTTTTTACTGTAGTAAACTGCCCAAATTATCTGTATTGCAACTATGGTGTTAAAAATGAACGCAAATATGGGTAACTCATCCAATTTTTCTAGTATTTTAAAAGTTCGACTCAAGATAATTTGAATTGGATTTAAGCTCAGCTTATTCAAGTCTTAATTCATTTTAAGAGAATCTTCAATTGAGTCTAATTTAATCTTCAATTTCAACCCGTTAATATAATATATGTTCATATAATGAAGGTATGAATTACTATCTATTTTATATCTTTTAGGATTTATCTATCCATTTGTAACTTTTTACAAAAAAATTATTGACTTGAAATTCAAATTGTGGTTATAAAAGTTAAATAACTATATATTAAAATTATTGAGATTAAGCGGGTCAAATTGGACAGGCAATGACCAAATCTAATTTGAGGAACTTTCGCAAATAGCCACAATAATAAACTTGATTATGTTCTATAGCTATAGTTTGCATATTTATGGGTAGTAGCTACAATTTAAGCTATCTCGTTTGTATAATTCGTCGATTTGTATAAATTTGCAGGTTTATATAATTCGCGGGTACATTTGTATAATTCAGTTATTTTTGTATAAAATCAAAATAACGAATTTATACAATTACAAACATCAGAAGTGTAAACAGTTATACAAATTATATTATACAAATTACGAATTATCCAAAGATATACAAATTATATTATACAAATTCCGAATTATACAAACGTGTGAATTATACAGAACTAAAAAGATGAGCTGCGTAATTATAGCTAAAAGTAGGCCGCAAATTATAATTAAGGCAAACTATAGCTATGTTAAGTAATTAACTATAATATGTTTGCTTATACGCATAATTTTCCCATCTAATTTTGAACCCATTTGAGCCCAACCCCAAAGTAAATTTGAATGACTCAAAACCCAACTTAATTTCTATTTCAACCCATTTTAATATATCTAGTTTCAATCCAACCCACCTATTTAACACCCCTAATTGCGACTAACTACCAACCTGTCAATAATTATTTGAGTGCCTGCTAAAAAGTCATACAAGTAATTAATCATACATTAATAATTTAGTTATATACACGCGTTATATGGTACAAACGTGTGTTTCTTTTTAAATACTTTCTTGTTAAAGTTAATTTATAACTATTTAATTCCCTCATTTAATTGTTGGGTGTTAAATAATTGTAAAATATTAAGAAGAATATAGTAAGAAGGAGAGAGAAGATCTCTTATTTCTGTTGAAAGATAATTTTTTAATGAAGAAAACTCTTTATTCATAGGGAAAAATTGACTTGCTCTTAAATTAAGGTTCCTAACTTTTTCCCCCTAAAAATAGACAATCACTATATTATAACACTCCCCTCAAATGTACGTGTAATGTGTTTCATTAAAATCTTATTAGAAAAAAATTCAATAAAAAAAACTTTAGTGAAAGAAAAACATCAAATAATACGCATTTAGGCTGCCTCGTTAAAAATCTTACAAGGAAAGCTCAATGGGACAAAACCTTCTAAGAAAAAAATGCAGCGCGTATTAACTCCCTTAACAAGAACATCAATCCAAAGACTTGAATCTTCACATTCAAACTTTGTGCACCATCTTCTCGAAAGTTGCAGTTGGTAGAGACTTGGTGAATTGATGAGAGGTTGACGGCGTTGGAATGACAACTCAAAAACCTTTTATTTGATAGGTAATGGACACGTAACTTGATGTGGTGGCATTAGTCGACACATTTGATGCTTTTAACTATGAATACATGCTAGTTCTTAAGAAAAATTAGTATCGCTTAATGTTTTTTCTATTGTGTTAAACAGAAAATCACTCAAAATGGAAAAAGAAGAAAAAAGGAGCTAAGTGAAGGCTAAAATACATCACTGACGTGATTCTTGAGGGACCGTCACACCTCTGATAGGCTGTCAGGTCTAGGATTGGAGGAAATCAGAAACGAAGTCAAAAAAAGGGTTATTGGTGATCCACCTGACGAGCCATCACACCTAAGGGTCTTTTAAAAGCAACTACTGATAAGGCAACTGCGGTACCATCTACAAACCATCACACTTGTGACCGGCCGTTAGGTGAGGCATCAGTTGCATTTCGGAGGGCCGAGTTTTTTATTTTAGAAATACAAATTTTTTGGGACTATAAATAGTATATACTTTACTTCAATTATCATGAGTGACTAAACCATACAACCAAGGATTGTGAAATTCATGATGACTTGACTTAAAAAGGGTGTTTACAAAATAAAACTTGTAATGTGACTATATACTTTATTAGTTCTTTCGTCTTAAACGATTTCTAATGGTTGCAAACATTAAAACCTGCCCTATGTTTGGCTTATTTGACTAAAAAGGTGAAAAACCTAGGAAAAGAGATAATAATGAAGCTTCAAGACTTAGAACTCGTCTAAGGGTTGATGATGTACTGAGATTAACCAACTACGAGCAAATATCATTGATTTGAGGTACACATACTTAGTTTGAGAGGATAAAAGTGACATGCATTTAATTTTGTTGAGAAACGGTTAAATAAAGCATGAAATGGATAAACTGATATAGTAACATTGCAAGTTGACATTCTGTATTAACCTGAAATAAGTCAAATAGTCTTGGTGAACAAAATCTTGATTTCTCTGTATAAAATTCTTAGTTTAAGTTAATATTGTTAAAAGCTACAAGATACTACTTGATACTATGAAGCATTTCAATTCCCCCAAACTTTCTCCTTTTCTTTGGAAATAAGTAACTAGTAGTAAATAGTTGCATACGACTTAGTTCTCGTCTTATTCATATGAGATTTGATCCCAACCTAGTTGAGTTCTATATTTGACAACGAACACGTTGTACTTTTTCATTAGAGGTGTAATGTGGACGTATCATAACTCTTCATATTCTAAGAGATATGCTTATTTGAAATTAACCCAAGTAAAATTCATCCATCAAAACTCAATCTGTAATGAAACTTTTAACTCAACTTTGTACTAAAGGATTCTTATAACCTTAATTCATCTCCAAAACACTTCCTACACTTATGGATTGATCTTAGCACCTATGCACAATTAAAAATCACCCAATATGGGCAGATATGCATACGCAGAAATAACTTAGATTTTTTTGGGTATTACAAATAACTTATAGAAATCCCACTAGGTTAGGAGTCAATTACTTGGATACACACTAGTTTGCATTATTACGAATCTTACCAGATTTTGGTGTGTCTTGATACATGAGGTCAAAATTAAGTTTAATTTATTTTAGATACACTGTATCCAAGTGGATTCACACGTATTCGGGATACATATGCAAATCTCGTTCGCCTCCCTCCCATCTCACTCGCCACTCTCCTATCTCACTCGCGTATCTGGTATCCTAGATACATGTGAATAACACCAGATACATGTATTTGGTGTGTATTTAGTGCGATTCGCATGTATCTGGGATAGAAAATTTCTCTCGCCTCCCTTCTATTCTCGCTCGTCTCTCTCTTTCTATTTCAATGTATCTGTTAGCAAAAATCATGTATATAGGTGTATCTGACTTAAAATCTGGTATGAAATTATTAACTATTGGGATAAAATATAAGGAAAAGGTTCTAATATACCCCTCAACTTTGTCATTTGGAGCTGATATGCCCCTCGTTATGAAAGTGGCTCATATATACCCTTACCGTTATACAAACGGCTCACATATATCCCTACCGTTACAAAATGAGCTCACATATACCCTTCATTTAATGAAAGTGAAAAAATTAGTTTTAAATTTCTATTTTTGACTTTTGATTTTTTTTTAAAAAATCATTTAGGGGCATATATGATTTTTCTAGCAAATTTCAAGGTATGTTATAATTTTTTTCAAACATAAATTATTTTTTGACTTCTTGATTATCATTATTTGAGTTTCTTATTCTTATTTTATTTTTTTCTTTCATTCCGTAGTGTAAAGAAAAAAAATTAAAACTACTTTTTTGTTGCTATATTATAATTTAAAACTATTTTTTCGGATATATTGTAATTTAGTTTTTGTATTTGAAGAAAAAAATTAGGTCATCTATAATAAATTTTACAAGAATATTAGCGAAACTTAAATAAATTTGACCATCAAAATAATAAATCTAAATTAATCATTGAAACGAAAAAAAGTTAAAAAATAATAATATATGTTTGAGGAGGATTAAATATACCCATATGGGATTATATTTTTTTAAAATAATAAAAAAATTAAACTAATTTTTTTTTACTTCTGTTAGAAGAAAAGGGTATATGTGAGCCATTTGTATAACAATAGGGGTATATATGAGCCACTTTCATAACGAGGGGTATATCAGCTCTATATGACAAAGTTGAAGGGTATATCAAACCCTTTTCCCTAAAATATAATTATTCCAAACTATACGAAAAAATAGTAAATATGGTAAGAATGCAGATGTAATTAGGCGGTTTCTCCTAAAATTATAGAGGAACTTACAGAAATGACTATAGTTTAGGTTAATAAAGTTTTTGTAGCTATTATTAAGATAATTACTATTCATAACTAACTTTTAATTGTCTATTTGGTTCTATCTAAATGTATTCTCCATCTTTGGTGGTTCTATACTAGTATACATATGTTATTTTTAGGCAGTTACTCCAAATATAAATACAATATCTAATGAAATGCATAATTATGCAACAGTTTCTTTTTAAAAAGGAAAATTTAGAATATTATCACAATCTTCTATAATCAATGGTACTATGAAATCTCACAATATTGTTTCCATAATAAACAAATGAATTGCACTAAAAAATCTTTTCTTCTTCATTAATTTTGTTGTATCACTAACTATTAGTTGTACGACATTAATACAAAAAATTTTTGGTTATAGATTTTCTTTCACTTGAATACATTGGTACAATATTGATATAGATGCAGTCTGGTGATGAATACACAATAGAAGTACTTAAATACATTGATACAAATATATAATAGTGAATAAAATTCAATCGAATACATGATACAAATGTAAAACAAGGATACATTGATACAAATATATAATAGTGAATAAAAATACAATCGAATACATGATACAAATGTAAAACAAAGATACATTGATACAAATTTCTAACAAGTTTCAAGATACACAATACATTGATACAAAATGAATAACAAGGAATAGATACACTTTGATATATTAATACAAATGTGTAATCAATCAGATACAAAGAAATACATTTGATACAATAATAGTGAAATAAATCACTCAAATCCGAGATATGAATTCCTCGTGATATGTCCAATCTTTCAAACATCACCCATTAATTTATTAACAATTTCATGAATCTGTAATTTGAACTTAAGCTTTAAAGCTTTCTCGGCTGACAATGAAGTTTCCTGAATCATCTAGAGCCAATGATGACGATGCTTTATCGGAGAAAGGGAGAGGAAGTCCAGCGTCATTAAGTTTGAATTTGAAAGAGATCTACAAGAATCATCCATGGAAAAAAAGAAGAAGATAAATAATCATCTATGAAAGAGGAAAAATGTGCTAATTTGGAGTTATACACTAATTTGGAGAGAGAAAACAGGAAAGATAGATAATTGATAAATACAATACCTAGAATTAAGCCTAGAAATATACTAATTTGGAATATACACTTTTATATTGGAAAATAGCTATTAAATGGATATTATAGTTGTGAGTGATAATTTTATTAAACTATAGTTATATATAATAAATACATAGCATATATTGCCTTACTATGTATTTTTTCAAAATTATATGACTTAAATAAAGTCCAAACTACATTTGGATGTTAAGTTGACAAGACGAGTTCAACTCACACTCTTCAAGCCCNTACAAATGTGGTTTTTTTTTTTCTTGGTGGAGTGTGACCAATCATATATGATATAACTAGAGTTAGAGGGCCTTTAATGTTTTTACTGTAATAAGCTGCCCAAATTATCTATGCAACTAACTCCAAACCTGTCAATAATTATTTGAATGCCTGCAAAAAGTCATACTGACAAATAATCACACATTAATAATTTAGCTATATAAACGCGTTATATATGGTACCAACATGTCTTTCCTTTTAAATACTTTCTTGTTAAAGTGGATTTATAACTATTTAATTCCCTCATTTAATTCTTGGAAGCATTTTAAAAAGGCCATATTTTATTTTATATTTTTTGACAATGCAACTCATAATTGCTATTCTTTGGACATGCATAAGGTATCATTTTAGTGTGATACCTCGCAAATCATATCAGATATTTATAAAATAGTAACTTTTTATTTTTTTTAAATATGGAGATCATTGTGATAATTGAAGATTGAATAGTTTTTAAGTAATTGTAGTATTTTTTTCTACTTTAGTATTTATTATTATTCCTATGTTTATCGGTATTGTTATTTTCTTATTATTACTGATTATTTTAAAATCTTAAACGGTCAAATCTTTTGTATTCTGCAAAATAAAAATAAAAATTCTGCTTATAAAAAAATTAAAATTTGTTTTTTGGTGTCATTCTTTAAAATTTTAATCATTGAAACAAACAATTATTATATTAAAGCAGTGAGACATTATTTTGATGTCATTATATCAACTTATTGAATTCTCAAGCCATATTTTTTGTTATTCTAAATTTATATTACATTTTTCATTAAAAATTTACATTTTTTATTTTAGTAAATTTTACCTAAATATATATGTATGATAAACCTTTTGTTTTTGAAAAAAAATTAAGATCTCTTTTTTGAAGTTTGGCTTTAGAGTAGCAGTCTTGTTGAGTCAATCCTCCCCATTAGATAAGCATCATATAATGAATTAAATTAAATTGAAAAAGTATATAGAAATTTTTGAACTTAATTTTTTATTTGAAAAATCACTGACTAAATCAACTCGAGCACCCTGTCTGTTAAAAAAAAAAAATCTTTAATGTATGCATACTATATTTCGACAGGCAATTTTGTTTGCATGTCTTTGGAAATCATTAATTGCGTATTTACTTCAACATTTATTTTATTAACTGTTTATGTAGTAAATTCTAGCCAGTGGACACATTTATATTAAATATATTGCTTTTATTATTGTGATAATTAGGGTAGTTACATACCGTTAAAAATCATAACTGGCTAAATTTTCTTGGTGGTGTTAAATTTAAATAAAATTTAAGTTATACCAAATCAATAAGTAATATTCTTTCTGTTCGTTTTACTTGTCACTTATTTCTAAAATAAATTTGCATTTTTACTTGTCAGTTTTGACATATCAAAAAAATACAATTATTTTTTTCATGTTTTATCCCTATTATTAAATACTATTCTCCATATCATTTTTTCAAGAATCAATACTAAACATTAATTAGTAGGTATAATGTGATTAAATATCTACATCAATAATTGTTTTCTTAATGGGTGTGTCAATTCAAACAATAACAAATAAAAATGAAACATATTTAATTTTATCGGGGAAATTATAATTTCACGTGCCATGTAAACTGGGGAGTAAATCTGCTATAGACACTTGCTACTCCCTCCATCTGAAATTATTTATTGTGATTTTTAAAATGAGTTGTTCAATTTTATTTTATTTTGGTCATTTAGAAGTTCAAGATAAAAATAATTATTTTTTCTCATTTTATTCTTAATAATAATTGTTTATCTACTACTCCCTCCGTCCACAATTAATTGTCATGGTTTCCTTTTTTAGAGTCAAACAATAAGAACTTTGACCAACATTTTACGATGTATATTTTCATCATATTGATATGCAAAAAATTGCAACTTATAGTACTTTTCGTATAGTTTTTGAATATCTAACTTTTTTTAAAAAAAAATATCGAATTAACGTAATCTAATTTAACTTTAAAAATTAGTCAAATTGACTTTCGAAAAGCGCAACATGACAAATAAAAGTGGACAGAGGGAGTATTATAGGTCAGGCCAACTTAATTTTAATGACATAAAAGTATATGAGACAATGACTATTTGGTTCGTTAATTATTGATAAATTCATATTAAACCTTCAATATTCTAAAATATGCATCTTTTCTCCTTTCATATTTATATAGATAATATGTGATATTATTTAGAACTGCAGAATACTTGCACAATTTTAATATAATACATTAATAATGAAATTATTTAGTACTTAATAACTCATTAAATCTGTGAAAAAGTCTGATAGATCAAAAGTTCACATATCAATTAGTTTAACGTTAGATGCAATTAATTATCCTTTTACTTCTTCTCAAATTGAAGATAATTCAAAAATACTCATTCATTGCTAATCAAATACACATTAATGCATATTATTAAAATGTCAACTTAGTAAAATACACCTTAATTAATATTTTTTAAGAGGTGTTATATCAAGAAGCGTCAAGTAATAACTATGAAATGCATTGAGTGAGAGAGTAGAGAAAGACAAAAATATACGCATACACACCTTGAAATATACACACCTTTAATGCATATTATATTGAAATAACTATCATAAAAAATAATATTAAATTTTGTGACAAATTCATTAAAATATTTTCATTTTTATTTCCACGTTTGACATATCAAGAAAAGATGATAATTTTTTTCACGTTTTATCCTCAGCATTAAATTCTTATTTTTCAAATCATTTTTCAAGATATCATTTAATAAGGAGTAGTTTGATAAAATACCTATATCATTAATTATTTTCTTAATGGGTGTGTCAAGTCAAACTGTGACAAGTAAAAGTGAACGGAGGGAGCATTCTACTTACAATGTTAATGAACTTAAAAGAAAAATTATAAATGCTTATATTGAAAAAAACAAATTATATTATAATATAAAAAGGTATTACATATATGTGATATAGCAAGGGTAAAATCGATAATGCACAAGATAACAGGGGGAGTTTGATTATTGTTCAATGTTAAGGGAGGAGTTTGATTTTTAAAACAATGTTGAGGGGTGAAAATGATTTTCACCCTTAAAGAGATGAGTGATTTAGAAAAAACAATTAATACATCTTTAAATTTTAAAATATTTATTGATTATAAATGCACAAAAATTAAACTAATTCAAATATCAAGAAGGTTGGTCCTCATATTTATTTACTAACAAGTACACGCCACATAATATACATTCGTGTGCATTTCTTCCATTTACTTTTTTTTAATGTCGAAATGAGTACAACTTTATAAATCACTCTCTTTATATCAAATATACAATGTAGGTGAATTGGTACATGCAGAATTAGATAACATTCTTTATTATTACTCCTTTTTCTTCTTTTTTTTCTATAATGGAAAATTGCCTCTAAATAGTAAGTGTATGTGACATGTGGTTTTTTTAATTAAAAAATTGTAGATAATTAATATGTAAGATCTTTTTAAAAATATTATTTAATTATACATTGAATTGATTATTATTTTTTTGGTTAGTGTTTGAAATGAGTTTTTTAAGACTAGATCAGCCTTCCAAAGGAAGTATTTTCTTTTTCACAAAACTTTTTAAAAAAGTGAAATATATGTCCAAACATTATTTTAACTTTCAAATAACATTTTTCAACTTTAATTTCAAAATTTTTTTCTTTCAAATTTCAATTAAATTTATATTCAAGCGCCTACTTAGAAAATTTATTTTCGTTTTTCAGTTATTTCTTTTTTTTTTAATTGTAGGGGCTTTTTTTCTCTTCATATTTGGCCATTGATTTTACATTTTGGCTTCTTACTTCTAATAAATTTTTATAACTATTTATGATATAGACAACTACAGAACTAGTATTTAGGGTAAAAATTAAAAATCAGGAATTTTTACTAACCTTTAGGTCTAGTTTAAACCACTAAATCTATAATACAACATTTATGTGCCTGTTTTCCTAGTTATATAAATAAATTTTCAAACATAAATATTGATGAAATTGGAATAGAAATATGGAAAAACTACCTGATTAAACATACATCCATATCATAAATAATTTTTTTTACTATATGTATGTTATATTAACAGAAAATTCTACATATACACATGAGTGAATGACACGTGACATAAGAGGAGTGTTTTTTATTTCACTTAATCAAATAGGGGTATTTTTAAGGCTCTAAATAGTTGGTAGACTAAAATAATAATTCATATCAAATTTAGAGGTGTTTTCAAAATACTTATCTGTATCCAATTTATGATTTCAATTAATTATTTATTATTTCACTATTTATTAATTATATAATAGATTTGGAGTCAGATACATTGAATATATTATTCCTTAACAATAGTCTAAAATAGAGACATATCCACTTAATTATCTCCCTAATTTACTCCTTCACTCCAGATCAATTCACTCTCTCTCCTAATCCTTTCCCTCCCACGTATTTTTTTCCTTTCCTCCCATAAATTCTTAGCCATGGACGCAGAATAGCCCAAGCAACAAGATGCATGACACCCTCTGACTGGAGAGGAGAGAGACGAATGGGGGATGAGGAGAGACAGTGGTTAAAATATGAATTTGATAAAATTTATACATGTATTAAGTTAAGAGTTCATGTATCTGATAAAGTATACGTTTATCTTAGTTAAGATTAAATGTATCTATGGGGAAACTTTTTGATGCTTGAAAAAAGTTGCAAGAAATTTGAAAATTTTGAACTTTTTTAAAGAAGAAATTCAGGGGAGAATGCGTGAATTGCTCCTATTTTGATGTGTTTCAGTTACATTCCATATTTAGATATACATAATTAGATGTATATGTTTAGCATGTATTTGAAATACATATATCTGAACGTGTCAGATATATATATATATATATATTTGAGACCAAAATATGAAAGGAATTGTAATATCAAAAACTTATGAAAAAACGTATAATTAGCCCCTAAACTAGCGAAATTTGTGTTGTTTGTCCAAAAAATATTCTCCTACTATCACGACTTTAGTTCTCAAAAAGTTTGTCAAATACAAATTTAAATAGATCACTTTTATATATTTTTTATTTTATTTTTCATTATGCTTTTTGAGCATATTGGTTATAAGGAAAGGCGTAAGTAGCTAGGCTAAACTTTTTCTTGGCGAAGGTGATTAAATAGGGCATAATACTTTTTAACTTATCAAGAATATTATTTTAGATAAGAAAATATGGAGGCTGAGAATTATGATAGAATGGTGATAGTTGGTCGAGATATGTCCTTATTAATATTGTTAATTAGTACTCTCTCCGTTTCACAAAGAATGCCCCCTTTCCTTTTTAGTCAGTTTTAAAAAAAATGACCTCTTTCCTTTTTTTGGTAACATTTTACTTTTTGCTTTCCACGTGGTATGTTTAAGACCACAAGATTAAGGACAATTTTGTACATTTGACAACTTTAATTTAGAACCACAAGATTCAAAAGTTTTTTTTAATTTCTTACACTTCGTGCCAAGTCAAACCAGACCACTCTTTTTGAAACGGAGGGAGTATTATTTTTCTACTAAGGTAAACTCCAAGTGTTGTAGCTCAATTTGGTCTATATATATATTTTCGCTACTGCTCACATCACTATGATTAATCGGACACAGTATTATTCCTCAATCATCATTTGAAGTTTTGCTAGCGCCTACACTAAGATAAAGGTGGTCCCATGATTTTTCAAATCTCAAATTTGCCGCTGATTTTCAACATGATTCTTTGCAAGTGTATTCACTTAGGTACTTATTTTTTGATACTTGAGTCGAGGGGGTCTATCGAAAACAACTTCTCTATTTTACAAAAGATATATATATATATTATATAATATTATTACTTGTAAGATTACAATGGATCGGTATATTTATTATTGTTGATGTACTATATATACCTTTTCAGCATGTAATTAAGGGTGAATTCTTGAGTTTACGAATTTAGTTTTTATTGGGTATTGAGTTTTAATTATATTTAATATAATTGAAAAAAAATATAAAATATGAACTAAAGTTATTAAGCTCAATTGAACCCATCCATTATATTCCAATCCTGCCCCTATCATACAAATGATTCTTTTTTTGTTACATAAATGTTTAGCTATTAAGATAATTAGTGTTGCATTACCAAAAAGAAAAGAATGTTCAGTAGTTGATAAGTTTTTTGCAATTACAAAAGTACTATGCCTTATGTTTAGAGTTTGTTGGTACAATTTTTCTAAAGATTGATGGTGAAAAAGGAGACCATTTCTTAAAGTTATTGTTCCTTCTGTATGAAAAATCAATTAATTCATAGTACAATGAAGAAAATAAACAAGTGGTTGAGAGGAGAAAAATAAATTTACTGTTTTTTTTAAAAAATAAAATATATATATAGATATATATAACCGGAAAGTAGACTTCATGGTTGAATTTGAATTAAAAAAATTAAGCTCTAGTTAAAGTTTTAAAGACATTTAGCGGAATGATTGGGAGATGTTGGTACGCGACTTAGAGCCCGTTTGGATTGGCTTAAAAAAAGTAGTTTTTAAGTCAAAAATAAAAAGTCAAACTGAAATGACTTTTAGGTCAAAAAATAAAAAGTAGGGGAGACCTACTTTTGGTTTTTAAATTATTTTAAGTCATTTTAAACTTATTTTAAGTCATTTTTTACCTTGCCAAACACTTCCCAACTTATTTTAAGTCATTTTTGACTTATTTTAAATTATTTTTCATATTTGCCAAACACTTCCAGAAGTCAAAAACGGACTTAAAAGTAGATTTGACCAACTTTTAAGCCAATCCAAACACCCTCTTAGTAGGCGATTGGACATGTGATATGAAATCACGTTATGAGATCATTGGATAAAATCAACGTTTGGACATCCGATTTCATGCTGATTTCATCTTATGATTTGAAAATTTCAAATTCAAAAATTGACCCACAAGTTTATCTTTTATAAAAGCAGCCCACATATATATCTACTAACCATTTATTTTATGTAAATAAAATTTATAATTCATATTAATTACTTTTTAAACTATTTATATCTCATAATTCATATAATGATTATCCTCACTAACATTAATTTATTATTATTCAAATAGATTTACTAACCAAATTGACCAACAAATGACTCAAAGTAACAATATAATGTTGGTTCGTCTTCTCAATCGTAGGAACGGGAAATGCAAGTTCAATGTGAGAAGATTGTCCGTATTATATGGTAGAATAATATTAAATACTAGTACACCACAACTTATGTTTAATTTATTTTTTTATTGAATTAAAGTTTGATCAATAAATAATGAATTCTTTTAAGAATAACTTTGTGATAGTGTTATGCGATTTTATAAACTTGTGCTTATTTGGTAGTTGTATAAAGAATTGAGACAATTTTAATAGTTCAACTTTTGGAGCTTTTATGTTTATGAGAAAATATACAACATAAAAAGTTTAAATCACATGTCCAAACAAAACTTCAACTTCATCTCATTATTTCATATCATAAGATGAAATCCCAAATTCTCCAAAAAGTATGATTTGAAAAATTTAAATCATAATTTTCAAATACAAAAAATGACCCACAAGTTTATATTTTGTAAAAACAACCCTTCATTTATATCTACTAACCATTTATTTAATATGTAAATAAAATCTTATTCATATCATTACTTTTTAAACCATTTATATCTCATATAACGATTATTNTCATCTCTCCCAAAATCAAACTCTCTTTTTCTTCCTTTTTTTCTCAATTCTTCTAATAGTTGACAAATCTCCAACGGTATGTTCCTTCATTCTCTCCCAAATCAGCTTAAAACTTGAATTTACTTGTCAAAGCATTCAATTGTAGTTTCAATTTTGAAAAAGCTTGAAGCTTTAGGGCTTGTAATTTCTCTAATTTCATAGTTATGGTTCAAAAAATTTCTTCAATGGAATGCTATTATACCAAAACCCAGTTATTGCTCTTCATTTTTTTTGTCAATTTCATAACCCTAATCAAACACAATAATCAATATCGTTCAAAATCGCTAGTAAAGAACTAAAAGAACTAACCTTTAAGTTGAGAAAACTTCGACCCAACATACAAAAAAAGCTAAACGAATCTTCCCCAACCTTCCCCAAAAAATTTCGATTGGAACGCAATCTCAGATCGAAGAGAATGGGGATGAATTTGGTTAGATCGAAAAAAGGTTAGGGTTTAGAGAAAGAAAGAGGAAAATGAAAAGATTAAAGGAAATTCGTGGGTTCTGGGGTCCAGTCATTATGTGGCAGCGCGTGTAAACAAACATTTAATTATATCTGGTTTATGTGGACACGTCAGCAAATAAGGGTGAGAAAATAAGTTTAAAAAAATGTTCAGGGGGGTAATAGGACCCCTGTAAAGTATGAGTGTGTAGTTGGGAATCCGGCTATAGGTTGGGGGGGCTTTTGGTCATTTTCTCATTTTATATTGCTTATTGGGTAAGATTGTATAAAGAATTGAGACAATTTTAATAGTTTTACAATTTATGAAGCTTTTATGTTTATGAGAAAACATATAACATAAAAAGTCAAAATTGCATGTCCAAACAAAACTTCAACTTTAACTCATAATTTTATATTATGATTTCATATCGCATGATCAAACGGGCCCTTAGATTATCAATTGAATCCTTCTACTCAAATTGAAATGTGTGATGTATATACATATTTAGAGCGTGACTTAGTAATTTTCATTTTACACACACATATGTATATATATAAAAAAAAATCAGTAAAAAATATGAAAAGATAAAAAGAAAAGGGAAGGAAATTATGCAAAAATTCACTCAAATCCATTTCTCAAGTTATGTATGTATTCACACAAGCATGCGTATCATGGCCGACATATGTTCTTCGTGGAATTGAAATTACATTAAAGGCTATTTGGTCATTTTAATATCAAATTATTAAAATGAACTTTTATATATATAGAGAGAGAGTGGGAGAAATTAGGTAAAAAGTATTATAAATTATAATATGATAATTTAAAATATTTTTTAAAACTATATAAAAAATTTATGGTCAAATAAAAATTTAATTTTTCTTGTCGTATTTCATCTGTGACACACAAATTAGGATAAAAAGAGAAATTCTTTTCAATAATTAAAAAGGAGTTTCTAATAATTTATATATTTATAAATTACCTTCAAAATACTATAAATGATAATAATTAATAACTTATAAAAAATATCATGGTCAAAGAAATTTTGTATTGACTCTTGAAATTCTATTTGTGTCACATAAATTGAGATAGATGGAGAACATATATTGGACTCGTGACATAAAAATTACGATCAAAGGAAAATTTGATTGACTCTCCAACATTAATTGAAATAAAGGGAATAAAGACATTTAGAATAATTTAAATGTTCGTAAATTACGTCAAAAAATTATAAATCTTAATAATTAACAATTTAAATTAGTTTTAAAATTATAACTAAAAAAATATTTAATTAACTCTCAAAATTTTATTTATATCATATAAATTGAGATAAAAAAGAATAATATATATTGAACTTGTACTAATATGGATTCCTATATTATCTAATATACACACGGATGTGATGTATGTTTTGTATATTTATATGGCTTAAGCCATCGATAGCCCCTTAAAGTTGTCCGCATAATTCATTTAGACACCTCAACTGAGACTCTTACCTATTAGACACTTTAATATTAACAAATATTTATCTATTGAACATAAAATGACAATTAGCTTTAAAAATATTGTGCGTGTAATTCACACACATTATCTTGACAAAATCACGAATAGAATTATGACACGTGGCACATGGGCCCATAATTTTAATTTTAAAAAATAAAAAATAATTTCCAGCCTTTAATAATATAGAAAAAAATAAATTGATAAAAAAAAATCTCTCCCCGCCACCCCCACCTAACCCCAACCCATCTAACCTATTGCCCTTTCTTCTTCATCTTCTTCTCCGTCATTCCGCCATCAGCATTCACCATTGATTTCTCCGGCGATAACAAAAAAGAAAATGTACGTCTAGCCCCACCTCCAGAGGCATATCCAGGATTTCCACAAGATGGGTGCACAATTACAAAAAAATGTATCTTAAATATAAATTTGATCGGTTTGACTTTTAGGTTTTTAATATAAACCATTAAATTTTAAAAATTATAGGTCCAAAACATATAATGCTACTAGTTTTAAATTTTAATATACACATTTGACTTAATTATATAAAATTTTTACAGTGATAATTATTTTAGGAATTTTCAATGTAACACAATTGAAAATTTTGAAAGATTAAAGGAAAAAAACAAAAGAATAATTAGTTGAAACACCAAAAGTGTAACCAATAACCACTTCGATAGGTGTTAGTAAAAGACAAGATAGATATAAGATTTAAATTTCTATTCTCACTTAGAGGGGTGCACTCAATCATCATCGTATTATTATTTGATACTTTGTTCACACATCTATATTTAAATATTTTATAAAAAATATAACACTACTATATATGATCTAGAGAGGGGAGCATGGGTTCACGTGAACCCACGGCACCCCCTCTAGATACGCCTCTGCCCACCTCATCCCGAATTCACCCACCAAATCCTTTCCTTTTTCTTTTTCTTCGTTATATTCTATTCCTCCGGCGGCTATTGCGATTTTTGTAAAAACAATCGACCTCGAGAAATTATTTCGAAATCGACATATGAAAAAAAAATTTATAACATTTTTAATAAGTTTAATGAATGGTGATGGTTGCTCGATCGGAGTTATTGAAAATAAAGATGCACAAATATTGGTCAACTTTTTAACTCCAATAGTCGATTTTTCTTCTTCTTCTTGCAAATTCAACAGGCAATTTGTTTACAGAAAATGAAAAAAAAATGATCAAAACAAACGGCAGATAAATTTGAAGTTTTTAAAATGGTGGGTTGAAGAAGAAGAAGTCTTGTACATGGGTGTGGGGGTGGGTTTTTTTTAATGATTTAAAAGATTAATGCTTAATTAAATTAATTTTTTATTTATTTAGTCAATGCATACCAAGTGTCAAGAAAGTAGGTACAAATTTATTTATTTTTTTTTAAAAAAATGCATTCACGTGCTCAGCAGCAGTGAGATACACTTGTTTTGCCACACGTTTTGTGTTTAATAGGTACATGTCTTGAACAATTTAGGTGTTCAATAGGTACTAGCCCTAGTTGAGGTGTTTAAATGAATTATGCGGACAACTTTAAGCGGCCACCGATGACTTAAGCCTATTTATATTGATTTTGAATGACTTAAGTCATACGGTGCCCCTTAAAATTGTTTGCCTATTTCACTTGAACACCTCAATTAAGGCTTGTACCTATTGAACACTTTTATTGTTCAAAATAAGTATCTATTAGACACTTTTTGCTGACATGACAAAGAATGTGCAATACACATTTAGGGAGCGCGTGGAGGGATATTTTAACTTTTTTTTTTTTATCTTCTTTTTCCCATGGCCATAACTCTTCCAACACCACGAACGTCCCGCCATTGCCGCTGCCTCCCCCACCATCATCTACCCTTCTCTTCTCTCTATTCTTAAGCCACCTCTCCCTCTCCCTTACCATTGTCGATTTCATCTGGAGAACACCATTACATTTCCTCCTCCATTTTCTTAAAATTTGGTAGTCATTATCATCTTTATTCACCGGAAAAAAAATGATACCCACACTATCACTACTCTATTCCTCCCTCCCTCCCTTTGTTCTTCCTGAAAAATAAATATCTAAACCCAAATGTATCATATTTATTTAAAAATCAGATCTGGAAAAATTAATAGTTGAATTAATTAGAAAAACGACGACCACGATGACGGTGAGTGGACGACGATAGTTTGAATAAAGGAGCTGCACATTTTTTCACCCCTTGACCTTTATGAATCTTTGAACCTGCTCAATGATTAGTTGATTATAAATCTCTCTATATTCCATTAATATATGATTGAAGTTGTGAATGAGTAAAATTATTTAGCTCAACACAGTGAACGAATTGAAGGTCGTTCATGGTTTCAAAATAGATTTTCCTTTTTTTTCCCTCAAAATTCCACATGTATGTCGTTAATTTGCCACATCATCGCGAGTGTATACATACATATAACACTTTTAACTGGTTGTCAAAAAAGTGTCCAATAGATATCAATCTTAATTGAGGTGTTCAAATGAAATATCCAAACAACTTTAAGTGATTCTGTATTGACTTAACCATTTTGAATATTGAGAATTAAGAAAGAAGTAGATTTTCAGTTTTGTTTGTCCGTACAATGTCTTATTGAGGCAATAATTCTTTTCATATTTTTTTTTGGTTGAGAATTTACAAAATGATGAAACAGTTGTGAACATGGCCTTCTCACTTGTCAGTGTTGGTTTTTTTATTGGGTTGAAAATGGATTTTCTTTGTATATTATTTAATTTTTAACATTTAATTTTTGACATGTTTTAAAAAGGATGTGGAATTTCACATATAGTTTATTGTATTACATGCGATGAGAAAGAAATTTAAAATATTGTATTTTATTTGATTTTATGGTTGACAAGCATAACAAATATTATATAAAAATCAAACTCTTAACATATCTCAAATAAGGATCATTTGATTATATAAAAATCAAATTCTTAACATTATTAGATTGATTTTTTCTTCGAAATTCTATAACCTTTTACATTATTAGATGTTTAGTAATAGATTATTTTGTAAATGCTATTAAATTAAATCGAATCTTGTAAAGATAGTTTCAACTAGGAAGGGTAAAATACTAGAGTTAGTTTACGTGGTTATTTAGTTATAATGTAAAAAATAAAATCTTGAGTTCTTAGTGAAACTTTAAGAAAAAATTAGCAGAGGTAGGTCATGATTTTTACTCCTTTAAATAAAATTTTCCATAATAAAATATTTAACACATAACTTATTTCACTTTTTTTTTTTATTTTCTTCGTAAGCGTCATATAATTATTATTTCTTACTAGAATAAAAGAAATATTTGGAGACATTATTAGTCATATGTTTTCTGTTGTTTTTAATTTAAAAAAATCATATTTTCCATTATATCTAATAGCTAGAACTTATTAAATATTTTACTAAAACAAAAAAAAAAATGGTCACTTTCAACAAACTTAAATGACCAAAGCTACTTAGGAGCCAAAAATAAATGTATCCTCAAACATAAAGAGACCATTTTTTTTATTTTCTATTGGTTGAAAGCACAAAGAAATTATTTTTCTTATGTTATAAATAAGGGAAAAAACACTAAAAAGAGAGAAAAATCAATACATAAAAGTGAGACAACTTGTTTAAGTTTTTAGTGCCTCAACCTTTATTTTGTTTCATCCAATAAATTTTGCACTAGTCATTCGTACTGTTAAGTAGTTATAATAAACAATACTAGAGGAGTAATTCTATTTATATAGGCCAGCCTGGAATATACATAAATTGAAATCTCTTTTCTCTATTTAAGAAAAAAATTAATAAATTATTCATTTTATACTCGGTGTTCTATATCTATATTAGGGCATGACTAAATTCGAATTTGTGTAAGGAAATCCCACATTGGGAATAAAACTTTCCCTAGCAAAGACTTTCCACTTTGTATCTGATACCTACATTAGGGTTCCTCTAAATTCGGATTCATATTGGAAAGTCCTACTATTAAAACCTGACTAAATACAAAATCATGTCGGAAAGTCCTATATTGAGAGTATAAGGGCTCTCTTACAAAGGCTTTCTTGATCGGTACCCGTATTGAAACCTAACTAAATGTCTATATTTAGATTCGTACTGGGAAGCTCCATACTGAGGGTAAAACGTTTTCTAACAAAGACGACTCTATACCAGTAAAACTCGAACTCGACCTCAAGATCTTTGATTAAGAATAAAGAGTACTTACCGCTTTATCACAATACTAGTTGATATAATAAAACCATGTAACATCAAGGGAAGGGAAGTAGAGAATACTACTAAGTTAGCTAGGGAGTTGGGTTTGAACCTAATGCAGTTATTCCATTTGTTAGAAAACTTATTATTGTATCATAAATCTGTGTTCATACTGTCTGCTAGCATTTAATTTCTTGGGTGTATTTATACATCAAAGTTAGCTTTCTACTAAATAACAACACAACTTAATCACAAAAAAACATTATATTATATTTTTAAAACTTTTTTTTTTCTCTTTGTAAGCCAAAAGAAAATGGGAAGATCACCATGTTGTGAGAAAGTGGGATTGAAGAAAGGGCCATGGACTCCTGAAGAAGACCAAAAACTCATGGATTACATAGAAAAAAATGGATGTGGTAGCTGGCGTGCTTTGCCAACTAATGCCGGTACGTAATATATACTGACAGTATAAAATTTTAACATGTTATAGCTAGTAATATGTTTTACTTTTCAGGTTTTAATCAATCCTATCTTTTTTTTTATCAACGATGACTACTAATAATTATCTTTTAAGTGATATGTTAGTTTGGAACTTTTTTGCCTTATATATACATACATGAGATGGTTTGATCATATTTGACGTCGAGTGTCAAACTACAAATGTGTTAATTCGTAAGTGTGAAACTATGGTAATTGAAGGTGTTAAAAGGGGGTGCCGTAGACCTAAAATCACATGAAAGAAGTTGTCTTGAAAAATCTATAAGTTCTTAAAATCAATGCAGAATTAGCTTTGAATGAAATGAGACAATAAAGAAAAAAGGATTTTATAGATGATATCTAATATAATTGGAAATAGATTAATTAGTTTTGTTAAAGGACTTCTAATATTATTGTTATTATTATTACAACATATATTTAACTTATTCTTTATCTTATTTTTATTTGATATGATTATTGGATCCCTACACATTTGATCAATGTATATAACACTAGTTGTTATGGAATATAGAAGTTAAACTCTAAAAGTTGGTAATATTATAACTTAACAATCCATTTAATTTGTTCATATCATTTTAAAACTTGGAGTTATTTTGATAGCCTAGAAAAATCTTTATATTATTAGTGTATTTTAACATGTTATAGCAATAACATATTTATTTTTTCAGATTGTCAAAAAAAAATTCTGATGAAAAGTTAGTTAAATTACCTAATAGTTATCTTTTCAGATGACATATGCATGTATAGTGTAAAAATATGTATATTATTTTTTTAGTGCACATAAGTTAAATTCTTAAAAAGTTGTTATTTAATTTTGCATTAATGGAGTTTTGATTTTATATATTGTAGGACTTAAGAGGTGTGGAAAAAGTTGCAGATTAAGATGGATAAATTATTTAAGACCTGATATTAAGAGAGGAAAATTCAGTTTGCAAGAAGAACAAACAATCATTCAACTCCATGCCCTTCTTGGTAACAGGTAAGACGTTAGAAATTTCGTTTAGGGTGTCTAAGATTGAATATATATGTATGAAAAATAATTTTTTGACCTATATATTTGTACAATTTTTTATATACATAGTACTTCCTCCGTCCCATTTTATGTGGCGCTTTTCGAATTTTGAGATTCAAACAAGTCTATCTTTGACCGTAAGTTTTCATAGATCCTTTAACATTTCGAATTATTAATTATTGTGACTTATAATACTTTTTACATAGTTTACAAATATATAAATTTCATTTCAAAAAATTTGAAGATTTCATATGCAAATTTCCGATCAAAGTTAAACTGTTTGACTCTCGAAAAATGAAAAGTGTCACATAAATTGAGACAGAAGGAGTATAATTTTTTGACGAAAGGTGTCTGATTGACCATCCTCCACTATATGTTTCTACGATAACAACCCAACTATTCATGCACAACCATTGAAAGGTTGAGTTATTCTTTAATAATGTTGTCCTATATGTCTCAGATAATTTGACAGATATATGATAATATCATTAAAGAGTCTGAATAATATAGGATTGAATAGTAGTAAACATAATATGGAGCAAAAAGTACTACCTATAATTCTTTCAATACGTCAACAGAATATGTACCTTAATTAATTTGAACTGTTCATTCAACATAAGTGTACATCTATAAAAATGGTCTAACATTGTTTCTCCTACAAACTTTTGCTTTGGATGCTTCCTCTTTTTCTCAAAGTTTTTATATAAAGTGACGGAGTCAGAATTTATAATAAAAATACATTCAACGTTATGTTTTTGGTCTATTATGTTAACATATGGTAACCGATCGATAACTTTCATGACACAAATTTATTACTATATATGAGCTTATAATTATATAGTGTTTATATCGAGTTTAAGTTATATAAACTAATAGATATTTGATCATTTGCACACTCTAATTGGTTATTACTATGTTTTCTAAGTTATCAAATCATGTTTGACATTAAAAGATTTTTTTTACATATCAATTTAACTTGTGTTATGCTATTATCGCATAAATTATTAATTCATTATTTTAACACTAATAGGAAGAAGTAAACATATACTAATATTGATTTGTGATTTTCAATCGTATAGGTGGTCAGCTATAGCGACTCATTTGGTCAACAGAACGGACAATGAAATTAAGAATTACTGGAACACGCACTTGAAGAAAAGATTAACCAAGATGGGCATTGATCCAAATACTCATAAACCAAAATCCAACATCTTTGGTTCCGCAAACCTAAGCCACATGGCTCAGTGGGAAAAGGCTCGTCTAGAAGCTGAAGCTCGACTTGTTCGCGAATCCAAAAAACAACAGCAACAACAACAAATTATTTCGAACAACAACAACAACATTAATAATTATAATAATATCCACTTTGGTCCTAATAATTTGACTACTACTACAAATGCTTTACTACCCCTTCAAACAAAACTACCCTCACCACCTTGTCTTGATGTGCTAAAAGCATGGCAAGGAGGGGCAAATTGGTCAATTATGCCAAAAACTACCAAAGATAATTTTTTTGATAATTCTCCAACATCCACCTCAAATTTATCGTTAATCATGGTACCAAATAATAATAATATTTCAGGAGCTGAATTAGTTGACAATTCATGTTTGATTGGTGCTGGAAGTTTCATGGAGAATAATACTAATGGTATTTCATATTCTAATTATCCAAGTTTGAATAGTCTTCAAGGGTTTACACATTTGGAAAATGTTCTTGGAAGTTGCGAAGAAGAAGACAACAACAACAACGAGAACAATTATTGGAATACTATACTAAAATCTTGTACTTCATTTGTTGATGGTTCATCAGTATTTTAATTAATTAAGTGGTCATATATATTGTAATAGCTAATTAATAAGTTTGATAAGTACATTAATTAGGACTTAAGGAAATTCTACTTTAGACTAGGTTTGTAATCTGAAGAAGAATTAATTGCTTAAGGATTTAGGGCATTAAATATATTGTACTAGCTAGTGGTCTAGTCTAGTCTAGTGTCCTTTAATTTGACAGTTTATTTAACTTGTTAGTTGTCAGTCCCTATCAATTTGAATTTCATGTTTATGTTGGTGATCATTTTCCAAAGATTGTGGATCCATTTATATATATATCTTGTATGTGGGGGAGGGGGGTGGTTATATCATGGGCTCAATGTATCTTGTTTGTGGAACTAAAGATTAAACTTGTCAAGTGGGTCCAATCGATCTGTATTCATTTTGATATTAAATTTAGAACGATATGATCTAAGTGAAAATCAAATCAAAATGGATCGATTGGGTACGGGGTGGTTGAGTGGGGAGAGGTTGTAAGCCTAGGTCTTGGCCCACTGGTGCATCCGCTTTGTAACAAAGAGAAAATTTATCATGATTTAACAATTGAAAACAAATTATTTCACAAAAAAAATATCAGAATACCCTTAAAATATTATTGAAAATAGACTACTTTATCCTTCATTAAATTGTTGTAGTAATTTTATCAACCATCTACTTTTGAAATTATATCTACCCTTACAACTAACAACTCTCCACACAAGTTGCGAATGTGGAAAAATGTTCCAATTGCTTTTTTACTTTCTTGAATATTAATGCTACCAACTTTGATGTCAAATAAAACATAGATTATTTTCACTATTCGAATAATTAGATATTCATCAAGTACTATATAAGAAAAAGTAGTAGAAGTTGCCATTCTTTTCTATATTAATAAAAAAAATCATTTATAATATTTCAATATAATATTTATCAATTTTGAAAGAAAACTTGATAACCTTTTTGGGAGAGGGAAACTCAGCATATGAGAGCTCTTTCATGCAAATATTATATATTTCAACTGAATTATGAAAGGATTATAAAAAAATTTATTATAGGAAAATGAGTTATTTTCGCTTTAAAATATATATTGATAGCACAAATTTCATGATGCAGGACAAATATCTGGGGCGGATTGTAATAAAAATTTGGCTATGCGGAGGTTGGATCTCCTTATAGGTCTGTTCTGCTACCGCATGGTTTGACATCCCTACAAACAGGTGGTTTGGTTTTTTCCTATTGGTTTAAATGTAATACGGATGGATCTAATAGAGGTAATTCAGGGCGGGGTGCAACGGGATTTTGCATCCGAAATAATTATGGGGATTTGAAGACAAGGAAAAATCAGGTGCTTTGGAGGAATTTTATGATACTTTTAGGGAGTTTTTTCGTCATTTTTGGTGCAAACTACTCGATCGAGGTAGATTAAGAATGAAAAGGAACTTGTTTCGTAAGAGAAAAAGACAAGTCATCAACAATCAATTCAAAAATAGAGAATCTGTTGAACGGGACCTATAATGATGCTGCATTCAGGGCTGTGTGAGAGTAATGATTCACACTAAAAGATTTAGAAGAAAAAAATGGCAATCACATGTGGTGTGTTTGGTACTGAGCAAAATATTTTTCATGAAAATATTTTATTGGAAAATAAGTGGTCTTTTTACTTAATTTCTAGTGTTCGGTAAGTAAGCAAAAATAATATCACCATTTTTTTTATATGCAATCTAGCAAAACACTATGTGGACCAAATGGAGTAGGGAGTGGAAGTTCAGGGGTGGTGGGAAAGGATCAGAAAGTCACTTATGAAACTTATTTTCCCTATTTTTTTTATTAGAGAAGTCATTTTCCTCATTTTTCAAGAGTTAGTTTTCCAAAATATTTTGACTAACCAAACATAAAAAAATTGAAAAATATTTTTCAAATTTTTTTATTCCTCCCTGTCATATACTGTAACTGCAATTTTTCTGCAGATTCAAAAGTTGCATATTTTTTCTAATACTTGTCTTTGGCATTGCAAATTTAATATTTGTAGCTCTATACCAAAATTGAACGGACAAAAAAAAAGAGAACCAAAATTGGAGCAATATGTCACGGACTTAGAGTTCGACTAACGCTCCATGCAAAAACTGCAACAATATCTACGTGAAAATTGCAGCATCCAAATAAACAACATAAAAACTGGACAAAAACTGCAACAATAAAGAAACGGCATAAACTACACCCACGGGAGCAAAACAATGTAAAAACTGTACGATAGATAAGCTGGTCCAAAACAGCAGCAAAAAAGGGGACCAAAATTGGAGCAAAACTGGTCCAAAATGTACCATTGAAACCAAATAAAGAGAGCATCCAATTTCACTTCTTCTCTACTACAATCTCTTGGTCACTGCAATAGCGGAAAACTTCCTAATTTTTCCATACGTAAGCATTACTATTTACTATTTTCTCACCAAAATATGACGTCTTTCAGTGGGAAAATAGTAATTTTTTTAGCAATGGGGGAAGTCATACAATTGATCACGAGACCAAAAAAATTGGCAAAATCTAAACCAATATATACATATATTAACAATTTGCTAGCTACATTTTGGGTGGACACCTATTTATATTAATTTATCATATTTTGGGGGGTTTTTGAGTAGCATTTGCAACACTGATTATTGATTCCTAAAACTAGACAATTGCAAACACACAAAGCCAAAGGTCATGGGGTTTCCCTTTACAAAGAATAAAATGTATTTACTAGAAAATCACCTAACTTTATATAGCTAAAAGTTTCAAAATCAATTGAAAGAATTGAAAGGAATGCAAGAAAACGAGCTTCAAAGCTTCAACTACTTTCAATAGTAAGAAGAAGCGCGGATGGCACCAATCCTTCCTTCCTTCTCATGTTGAATCTCAAGAATTACTCATCTCCTAAATGTCCCCGCGACTAAGAAAGGCCACACTTTTTGCCTTTCTCTAAAGAATCTCGACACATGAACGAAAAAATTTAAGCCTTCGGCTTTTTCTTTTTTTTTTATAAAAAAATGCCTGTGCATTAGGCTGTGGAACCGAATATCTATGCAAGTCATGATCTTGGTGGACATGTCTCATCGAACTTCAGTTGAATTATCAAGACCTTCACATGTTGCACTCTCACACAGACACTCATGAGGATTTGCATAAAAGTAATCTTCTTCTTTGGGTTTGTCCTCGATAACTCTTCGATGAGCTGGTTGTCCAATTCTTCCCTCGTGCGACTGTCGCACAGCAGCTGAAAACTCGGCCCATGAAAGGGTCCGGTTGTGATGCAAGTCCAATAACCCTACCAAAGTTTTGCGATCCAATAGGATGGTTTTCTTATAACCATGATACCTGCAACAGATCTATTCAGGAACACGTTCAAGATACACATAAGGAACATATAAACAGAAATAGTAGATCGTATGCACCTACGATGACCTTCGACAAGTCTAGCCATGTTGCCATTATAAGTAGGGATAAATATATTACTAGCATTTGATACTATGAAATCCAGTGCTGCCATTTGAGATGAATGATTCTGGAACTGCTGCAACTCTTCGGGATCAAGCAACATTTCCTTTTTCACCTGTAACATAAACATAAATCGGAGATATATTAATTGGATGTAATGGTCAAAACGATGAAGATAGAATCAGCTAACGGTTTACAGTATTGCATGTGAATTAGCCAAGTTGGAGTTTGCAGCATTAAACACAGTGCATGAAATTCAGAACAATAAACCTACAAATCAAGCAAGCAATTAACTATCCGTCAACCCCAAAATAGCTTGGTCGGTTATATAGATTCTCTGTAATTCATTTCCATTCATCCAAAAATACTCCCTACACCAATATTTTTTATTTCGATGACCGTGGTGTCTAGATTAGCATGCAGCACCTGCTACACCCCATCAGCATAGGTACCGAATAACTCTATCCACTGATGCGTGGACAAACGAGAAGAAAACACCTAGTGTTTTTCGCCTCCACTGGACTTGAACCTGAAACATGATGATTCTCAACTCATTTCATTGACCACTAGGCCGCACCCTTGGGTTCTATTCCCTACACCAATATACAAGTCTCTTACCAAAATAAAAGATTCTTGGCAAACATCAGGCCTGCTATAAGTGTAACAATACAACAACATACCCAGTGAAATCCCACAAAGTTGGTATGGGGAGGATAGACTGTATGCAAACCTTACCACTACCTCGTGGAGGTAGAGAGGCATCAAACCCGAGTAAGAGAAAGAAGAAAACATTGGAAAAAACATACGGTCAATAAGAAACGAAAAGCAATAATAGCAACAAAATAGAGAGATAATTGAAATACAACAAACAACATATAGCAAGAACTAAAACGGTACGACTAGTCCTACAACATGCACTAAACCTTCACAAGGCAAGACAAAACTTTATCCCTACTAACCATCTACCCTAATATGCGACCTCCACTCCTTCCTATCTAAAGTTATAATATGAAACTACGTTGTATCTTGTCTAATCACCTCTCTCCAATATCTTTTCGACCTACCCCTACCCCTCCGCGAACTAGGGTTGTTCAAAACCGAAACCGATAACCCGAACCGAAAAAAAGTTAATGGTTTATCAGTAATGAGTTATTGGGGTTTGAGGTTTTTTCTTAACGAGTTAACCAATAACTCGATAGTAAATAAAATAATTATATTTATACCATTTTGTATATAAAGTCCTTGACTTAGAGATTAGTTTCCTACTTTTATTTTTGGTTGTCTCAAACTCTTGGTTACTCAATGTAAAAGTGTTTGCTTTTGAGCAAAGAACTGTGAACTCATGTGCATGGTTCATTTGGTTTGTCACCTTGTTTCTAAGTGATTTTCAATGATTTTTTTCTGTCAAATCTTAACGGTTAAATCGATAACCGAATTGATAACGATAAATAATCGATAAACCAATAACCGATAAGTCAATATCTTAATGGTTCTATAACAATTTAGCATGTCTACAAACCAATAACCAATAAGTCAAACCGATAAACTTCAAAACCGAACCGACCAATATGCAACCCTACTGCGAACCCTCTACAACCAATCTCTCACACCTCCTCACTAGGGTGTCGGCGCCTCCTCTGTACATGTCCAAACCATCGCAGTCTCGCTTCCCTCATCTTGTCCGCCACAGAGGCCACTCCCACCTTCTCCTGGATAACCTCATTCCAAATCTTGTCACTCCTAGTATGTCCACACATCTATCTCAACATCCTCATCTCCGCAACATGCATCTTCTAAACATATGAGTTCTTGACTGACCAATACTCCATCCCATAAAATAAAACGGTCTAACCATCATTCTGTAGAACTTACTTTTAAGTTTAGGTGGTACTTTCTTATCACAGAGGACTCCAGAGTCAAGACTCCATTTCATCCATGTCGCCCCAATGCTATGTAACAATGCAAATCCTTAATCCTGACTAATTGATATCGCTTATAAGCTTGTTGCAACTCCTGTGGGCACATAGGTTCGAGATATCAAGAAGTATGGGCCTCCTCCTCTATCCTCCCAACTAAAGTACCACAATTTGGCATAACATGGTTCCAACCCATGTCTAACCCACACATCACTTCTTGGGTCTTTGTCGTTGAATAAAAGCCATGTGGTATATCATCTATATGGATATTCTAATTTGCATTGATTCTAATTTGCATTGATTTTGAGATGTAATAAACCTTTTAATGACAACTTCCTTTCATACATTTTTATATCTACCTTGTCTCCAATTACCACTTTTAATCTACACAAACGAGTAAATTGGAGGGTTTATGTAGAACATAGTCTTAATCATCTTAAACTATTTTCTCTTTTTCTTATTGGTGAAACCATTTAGGCTAAAGTCATAAGCGGCCCCTAGAACTTGTCTTCATCTTTCATTTTGACACTTGAACTTGGGCTTGTTCTCATTATACACTTACACTATTCAAAAAATAATCCTATTAAACACTATTATCATAACCAGCCAAAAATATGCAGTGTGAGCAATACACTCGTGGAAGAGGTGGCAAAGTGACCAATTACCAGGGACATGAAATTTCTGCCCAAATTAATTATTAAAAATGAATTATGAAATTTATACCCAAATTAAAGAAAAAGAATTTAGACTTAAACCTAGCAGCCACCACCGCCCTCTCCATCTACCGCCACCATCATCCACAATTTTGACTGTATTCTCCCCCTTACATCTTCCTCCCCATTTCCCATTCAAGTCTGTCTCTTTTGTTTTAGATCTAGTTTTTTTGGGATGAATGCTATTCACATTTCATTTGATGGTAAGAGGCAATTACAGTTAAGCCGTTGGAATTCTAAAGATTCCTGAGGGGAAAATAGATATGTCTCCCGCATTACTGACATGATCATTCGATCTGAATGCTACATGGAGAACATCAACCAGATGACGGACCAGAAAAAGAAAAGAAAGGAGAAGGGTAGTGTCAGGATAAGAAATATTTGCAAGATAGAATGGAGAAGAAGAGAAAAAAATTGACCTAATAATTATCTCTCACGCGCCCCTTTTAGGTGTTTTACCCACACAATGTCATGTCAGCAAAAAGTATTTAATAGGACAATTTTAGTATTGTAAGTGTCTAATAGAAAAACAAGTCCTAGCTCTAGTATCAAAATGAAAGATGCGGACAAATTTAGGGGGTCGCTTAAGACTTTAGCCAAACATTTAACTTTAAATAGACTACTTTCTCTCATCATATCCTCTATGTATGTTACATGCATCCTCTACTGAATGTGATTGTCTTTCATCGTACCCAATCTATCTTTGTAACTGAACACTCATCTTCATATCTATATTTTTATGCATTCAATCTTGTGAATATAGTTATCATGTGAAGATCCTTCTTCTGCTCAGTATATTTTTTTTTTTTGATAAGGTAACTTTATATTCACATCAAAACTCATCAGCAAAGCCTGATGAGGTGGGATTTACAGTCCCCAGGGGGTAATTTCAAAAGCCAAAAACTGGGCAAAACTTTACAATTGAGCTTTAAAATCCACTAAGCTATCTACCTCCCCCACCAAATCCTGTTTACACCAAAAATACAGCAGGCCCAAGCTATTCATCTTGATTTCCTGAGTGCTGTTAAGTTTCCCATCATGTGATCTTTCATTTCTTTCCTTCCACAATGTCCACCAAATGCAGGCTGGGATGCATTTCCACCAGTCCTCTTTGGATCTTCTTCTTCTGCCCACTCCTTCCCACTGTCTCAACAACTCTAAAGTAGTTTTGGGCATTACCCAGTTAATTCCAAGTATACATAAGAACATGTCCCACAGATTTGCAGCTGTTCTGCAGTGTAAGAATAAGTGACTATTAACTTCTGCCTCTTCCCCACACATGAAACACCTTGAGCAAATCTGTATACCTCTTCTTTGTAACACTTCATGAGTTAGACATGCTTTCCTAATTGCCAACCAAATAAAACCTGAGACCTTGTGAGGAACCTTGATTTTCCAGATTAGTTTCCAAGGCCATTCCATTTCCATAGCCTGGTTAGAGTTTAAGCTCCAGTAACAAGACTTCACAGAAAAAATCCCTTTCTTGTGCATTTTCCAGATTGGAGTATCAGGACTTTCAGTGACACCTGGAAAAGCATTTAGTGTGTGTAATAATCCTGCTACTCTATCAACCTCCCAGTCATTTAAAGCCCTCCTAAAGATCAAATCCCAACCTTGAGGGCTCCACACTTGTGCCACAATGTCCATCTGTTGTAGGCTCAATACATAAAGATCTGGGAACATGATCTTCAAATTCTCTTCCCCTAGCCAAAGTTCATTCCAGAAACTGGTTTTCACCCCATTCCCAATCCTAAAGGATAGATTAGGGATAAAGGATGGCCACAGTCTTCTGATTGTCTTCCAGACAGAGCAACCAACGGTACCATTTGCTTCTTCAGTGATCCAATTGTTTTGGAGACCATATTTTTGTGATATGAATCTCCTCCACAAAGCCATATCTTCACTACAGAACCTCCATAGCCATTTTTTCAACAAGCTGATATTTTGCATATTCAACTTCTTTATACCCAAACCACCCTACATTTTGTTGAGTGTCACTACATCCCATTTAACCAGATTATACCCAAGCTTCTCTTTATTTCCTTGCCACAGGAAGACTCTTCTTGATTTGTTGATTTTCTTCTCTATACTTCTTGGTATTGGGAATAGGCTCATCATATAAGTAGGAAGTGCATCCATCACAGATTTGATAAGAGTTATTCTGCCTCCCAAGGATAGATATTGGCTTTTCCACCTTGACAGCTTCTTCTCACATCTTTCCAGTACTTCATTCCAAACTTCCACCTCTTTGTTCTTAGCACCAAGGGGCATTCCAAGGTACTTTGTTGGGAGGGAGGCCACCTGACATCCTAGGTTCTCAGTATAAAAATTCATCAACCATCCTAACAAAATTTCGTCTTTGTTAAGGATCTACTAAGCACAAATTAAAATTGTTTTTTTACCATCATTATCATGTCCCTAAGTCTTGAACTCTATTCTCTATTCCAAAGTTTTGCCATGACTTTTTCATAAAACATTCTAACAAAATTAGTCTTTATGGATCTACTAAGCACAAATTCAAATTGATTCTCTATAATAGTATTATGATGTCCATGAGTGGCTCAAGGGGAGGCTAATGAATTAGAAGCCTTTGCTTTAGGCAACAAAAAAATTGAGTGCCCAAATTTTTTAATAAATTATAAACTTTATGATTTTATTTTTGCTTAAATAATACAAAATTTACATAAAAAAATTGTTATAGATAAAGCTGTCTACTCTTTATAGTAGATATTATTTTAGAAATTTGAATTAAACAACTCACATCTTAACATTAGTATTTAAAATTTTATATAAAATTATCCAACAGATTGTATTGCAAACAAATAACCAACATCTTATTAATCCTTACTAATATAAACTATAAGCAATAAGATTATTAAAATTAAAAACTTTATGTTTTTCAAGAATACTATAATATAAACAAAAAACATGGAGAAAAAATATATGTCTCTTATTAAAAATTGATGTTAAGACTATTAATTTTATTGGGTCACTCTAGATAATGTTTCTAAGTCTAAATTCTATCGCTTCTTCCAAAGTTATATCATATGAATAAATATTTTTTTGTTTTTTTCTTATTAGTGTTTCCTTAATATAGCACTGAATAGGTTGACTAGTGTGATAACTCTATCTCTTTTAAATTTTCAAAACTTTATTGGCATGCCAATTGTATCAGGTTTCCCTAATTATCATATTTTTCTAACTTAACTTTAATACACATAATTCTCTATCGTTACTACGGTTTCAATCTATAGAACAATTTATTAAAATAGAGTTTTCAAATATGTCACAAATTCTATTAAAATTTGCTAGAAATCATTTTTAGTTATAAAATTTTGATTTTCAGAATACCAACGATTACGATTTATATGAGAGCAGGCAATTAGGATGCTAATGAATAATAAGCCGTTTTTTTTTATCAAAATACAGTAAACTGCGACAAATGTTTTCTAATATATTTAATCTTGATATCTATATTCCTAATAGTCCGGCAAAAAAGAAAAGAAAAACAATTAACACTTACGATCTTTGGGAAGGCAGTTTTCAGTGTAGCAAGTCTTCGTTCACTGCTATAAATATCACCCGACGCAATATAAATCTGCATATCCTTTTCAATACCCAATGCTTGTAGAATCAAAGTTGCCTCCTCCGGTGTGAGGGGACACAAGCCTTGAGATCTCTTCTCATCAGATACAATCTCTTTCTCTTTCCACCATGGAAATGCATACCTGAGCAAACAAAGTAAAACAAAACTTTACCACGTAGAAAAAATAAAAATGGGGTGTGTGAATGTCAAACACAAAGAACGGTACAATCAAGAAAATCATGTATATGGGAAAATAACCAATAAAAATTTGAAGTTCTTCAACAATATAGAAACTTTGAAATCGAATTAGGAGGAAAGTCGGAAAATTATGAGCAAACATTGTTATTCATGTTTGCATTTCAATTTAGGTCCGCAACCAACTTGTACCACTAGTTAGTCATCGCACACTACTCATAATCAACTTTACTAGTCTACAACTATCATTATGGTGAAATTCTAGGTGATCGGTTAGTCATCACACACTACTCATAATCAACTTTACTAGTCTACAACTATCACCATGGTGAAATTCTAGGTGATCGGTCCATGTAAATAGTTACAAAAGTAAAAAAAAATAAACTGAAAAATAAGATCAAATATTGATACTAAACGTATTCTTGCACTAAAGAAATTTTTTGGTGTCTTACCACTTGTGTGTGTTTTCGAGAGAACTTTGGAGGTTATCTCTTGGTGTTTTCCTTTTCTTTTGCCTAGGTTAGGCGAGTTGGGTTAGCCACTATTCGACATCCTCTATCAAAGGGATCTTAAAAGAACATAACAAAAATCAAAAAGTTATTCTTCAATGTCACATATATTATCAAGTATCATCATATAAATGCACGATAGGGATGTCTGGGCATGGAAGCCATTCTAAATTAATGTGTGACAAGGAACTGTCTAGATAAACGTCGTAACTTGGAGTTGCTATGAGGAGCCAGAAATTGAATTACCATTACAACATTAACAACAACACTACACCTTAATCCCAAGTAAGTTGAGGTCGACAATCTCATCCTCACTACACATGTCACTCCAATTAAGCTTTTTCCGTACAATATATAAAAACTTAGTTTCTCAAGCATTATAAGTCCTCCACATTTTCCACTCGCATATAAATGATCAATGAGACTAAGAAACTCCTATCAAACATTGGACCCTAAGTAACGTACTAATAAGACTAAAACCTCATTTTTAATTAAGGTGGTGTATGCGCCAGTTTGCGCTATGTCGAGCACTTGTTAAACTTCCCAACACAGGAATCGGGTAACTCCGCCATCAAAGACATAAGCGAGTGGAAAAAGTCATGTAGTGTTTCTTGAAACTGGTACTGGTCTCTAAGGAAAACACACTTTATTGACCATTAGGTCAGATTCTTGGATCCTGACTAAAACTTAATCCCGACTAATTGGTATCACCCATATAGATTTTTTTTTCTTCCGTTGTGTCCTACTTTTTACTAGGTTTAGTGAATTCCAAGAGATCATAGGGTTTTTTTTGGATAACTTCCATGTGATTTTACGTCTCCCTCATCCCAAAGATTGTCAACTGGTAAGAAAGAACAAAAAAAGGTGATGCCATCTATTTTGACCAATTTCTCAAAACATTGGAAATCCAAACCAGCTTAGAGAATCAGTATTGCTATTTATTCCTTAGTTCCGCCACCAAAGAAGGCATCCTTGATGATTTTCATTCCTTCCTTGTCGAGCCACCTCTTTGGCATTCAATGCTTCCGTCTTCTATTTCTATAGCATAGCCATACACACCTCTTTCAATCACTAAGATGAAAATATCAAGCAAAGCATCATCTAAGTATGTCGTCGCCTGTTATTGTTTCGACCCGAGGGAGTTTATTCGACCCATTCCCTAGTCTCCTGCATTGCTCAAGTAAGAATGTGATTTCGTATGGGACCTCTTCCCACTCTTTGTTAACACAATTCTCAAAGTAGAGGAGGAAGGGTGGGCAACAAGAACCACATTTCCTACTAAGATGTCTTCACTCATCATGGTTCCACACCTACGATACCGGTGCTTCTGGAACTCCATGTTGGAGTTGGGACATAAATAAACTACCTCAAGCTACTTTCTCTCATATAATCATCTATGTGTGCTACTTGCACCTTCTGTTGAATGTAGTCCGCACATCCATCTTAACAACTTCATTACTGCGATAGTTACACATCTTATGGATATATGTGGATTTTAGAGGCCCAACATTTCACTTACATGCAACACTGATGGTCCTACAACCATTCGCAAAGACAGATCTTTATGGTCTGAGACGACCCTCTGTTCAAGTACCCCTTCTTCTACTTGAGCCTCGGTAAAGCATTTTTGATCTCTTATCTTTTAATTTCATAAGTACCATTATATCATATAACACAACGATTACACTTCATATTTCAACCAAACTATTTTGAATGTGTTTGTAACATCTTCACCTATCATACCAAATCTCATGAACATCAAGCTTCAATATTTGAATTGTTTGTGATTAAGTATGCAATCCCACCTAATCTCACCTCAATTTCACTCTTTTTATGCAAGTACCCTGCAATTTCACATTCATTTTTACTTCAACTTATCTTAAAACCCTCAGGGGTGGTTTGGTGTGAAGGATAACACCAAATAGTCCTGAGATTAAATTATAGTGCCGCTTAATTTGTTGTTTCGTAGGCAAGTCCGGGATAACTTATTCCGGGATTAATAATTAGTACCGGCATAAGTTATCCTCCCCTTGGGTGGTATAGTAATAGAACAATGACAAAGATATTCTTTTAAACCTTTTTTATACATTACTTTTCACACTCATGAAGGACATTTTCATAAAAAAAATAATTTGTTCTTAAAAATTTATGCAATGCGTATTATTTTGAATACAACAAACCAAACACTCAATAAGAAATAATCCCAACACAACTTATCTCATCGTAACTAATCCCAGCATAACTTGACTCATCATAATTAATCCCATCATAACTTATATTCAAACCAAACGACTCATCAGGGTTAGTTTGGTTCACAGACTAAGTTATCTCGAAATTATAATCCTTGGACTAATTAATCACACCTGGGAGGTAGGATAAAATTACACCAAGTTTGACAAAGAAAGGTGGGCTATCGAAGACTAAGTAACAAAGTATAAATTTAATCTCAAACTTAATACTGGAATAACCTACCTTATCCCATGAACAAATGACCCCTTACTCTCTCAAAGTACTTCCCTATAGTTCAAGCTTTTTTTGACATAGGTAACTGATTCTATTTCTGTAACCCAGGTACTGAAACCATATTTACAAAAGAACTCAAAATCTACTGTCCTATCCTTATAATGAGTCTAAGACATCAATGATAGAGACAATATCATTAGAGTATATCTGGTTACACCAGAAACATAAAGTCAAAATACAATTCATTTTGACTTGTTCTATAGTATTCTCCATATTCTCAAAGACTCTAAGGTTCCTCACCTTCCATATTGTCCACCATATAGCTGCAGGTACAATTCTCCAGTTGTTTCTGTTTTTGGTGTGACTCCTGCTTCTTCCCAACTGTGTAATGTGTAATGCTTCTGTGATTTTCCCTGGCATGGACCAAGATATGTTTTTGAGACATAGGAATAATCTCCATAGTTGACTTGTGACCTTGCAATGTATAAATAAATGAACCACTGTTTCTGCAGTTTCCCCACAGAAAAAACATCTCGAACATAAAGGGATCCCCTTTTTCATCAAGTTATCTTGTGTCAGCACTACTTCCTTAGCCAATAACCAGACAAAGCAAGCTACTTTGTGTGGGATTTTGGCTTTCCAAATGTGTTTCCAAGGCCATCGAAGTATCTGCTGGTTTGGTTGGTTCATCTTCCTGTAGGCTGCATTAACTTTAAAAGTCCCGTTACTGTTTCCCTGCCACTGTAAGATGTCTTGTCCAGCCTTCAAACCACTGAATTGGTCGATGGTGTTGAAGAATTTTGTTACTCTTGGTATTTCCCAATCATTGAGGTGTCTCCTGAACACAAAATTCCACCCTTGAGGTGTCCACAATTCTGTTATTGTGCTCTGTTGATGTAAAACTAAGTTATAAATATTCAGGAATAATGTCTCCATGTTGCCTGCTTCATGCCAATCATCCTTCCAGAAGACACTTTTAACTCCATCTGCCATTTTGACTATGGTATTAACTTTGAATTCATTCCACAAAATTCTGATAGATTTCCATAAGCTAACACCATAAGGAGTAGTGACCTCCTTTGTCATCCAATTATCGTTCTCCTCATATTTAGCTTTAATGACTCTAACCCATAGACTTCGATTTTCATTTGAATATTTCCATAGCCATCTCATTCTTAAAGCTTTACTCAGATTCTTCAGATTTTTGATCCCCAATCCCCCAAATATTTTCTCATTGATCACTACCTTCCATTTGACTAGGTGGTACTATAGTTCAAGCTTTTGATTGACACATTCACTAGTTTTGTCAATAACCATAATATCAACTGCATATAGCATACACCAAGGGACTCCAATATAATGCTAGTTAGCTCATCCATGACCAAGATAAAAAGGTATGTACTCAATGTCGATCCCTAGTGTAAACCCACAGTTATGAGAAATAACTTTGCATCTAATACTACTGCTCTCACACCACTGACAATTCATTCATACATATTCCTTTATGGCATTTATATATTTAGTATGAATTATTTTCTTCTACAATGCTCACCAAATACCCATCAAAGGACTCTTTCTTGGCACTCTATCGTACACTTTCTCTAGGTCACCTGTGTAAATTTTTATTCTTCTGATGATAAATTTCCATCAATGTTCTTAGCAAGAGTATAGCCTTCACGGATGGTGTAGATCTAACAGGAATAAGTCCAAACTGATTTTGGCACTCTTGTAGTATCCCTTGTCTATGTCATATCACTTTTTATGGAGTTTCAAATTAGATAATCATTAGTTTATCCAAAAAGAAAGAAAGATAAAAGCCAATGGACCTAAGTAGGTAAGAGAGGAAACACCTATTTTTTAGACAATCCTTGTGGTGCCAGATTTTACTAATCTGATCATGACTTGAGCATGACCAAATAAATGATGTTACTTGAACATCATCATCTACTAACAATAAATTCAACTAGTATACCTATATAAACGTTACTATCCTAAGCAAAGATACATGAGCGTAATGTAAATACAATATGTTACTTCAATTGGTAATCACCTTAACTGTTTGAGCTCCTCTGCTTCCTCCTCTGTGCAGCCTTCAGTGCAACCAGAGAAAGCCAACATATCCATCTCATACCGTAAATGCAATGCCACAAATGGTCCTCTCTGCTGAAGCATATGGACTAACTTTTGTCCCAATGCCTCAATCTTTTGTGTGAATTTCAGAGCGTGAAAATTGACCTGACATCTAAGTCTCTGAAGCTCAAGAGGGATCCCATTATTTGCTAGCCTAGTATCTGTCCTGTTGAAGTTTATAACCTGATGCTTGCTGAAGAGAGGCAGAATCTGTTAATACATATAAAACGCATTAGAGTAGGATCTTCTACAGTTAAATAACATGTAAATGTTCAGTGTGTGACAGAAGGAATATTCAGTAATCAAGGCTACTGATATTTAATGACTACGAAATCATCATTCGTCGACTACATACTGATTACATGTCTAAGTAGTATATGAATGTACACATAGCAAAAACATCACTTAGTCAAGACTTGTGAATTGAAAGTACTTGTATAGGAGCCTGCTTGGCTTAGCTGATAAGTCGTAGGTGAATTTTGATAAGTAAGCAGTTACAGTTACGTGCTAGAAGTGATAAAACAGAAAATAAGTAGTCAATATACTTGGAAAAAAATGCTGATAAGCTAGTCTTTTGTTAAAATGACTAAAATGCCCTTAAATTTTTACCGATAAAATTTAAATGTATCTTTGCAAAGAAGAGAAACGATAGATATGGGGTGAAGAGGAAGTCCTAGGTTTTGTTTTGGGAAAGGTCTTTTGACAATTAGAAAAAATACTAAGGATAAAATAGTAAAAAAACTTGGTCAAACTAAGAGTGCTTATAAGTTGAAAAGCCATAAGTTGGGGATGACCATCTTACAGCTTATGATTAGTTTTGGCTTATAAGCACTTAGGTATTTACCAAACGTGTAGACAAGCCAAAAATTCCTTATAAATCAGTTTAACCAGCTTGTAAGCTTAGCCAAACACCCTTGGTCTTCTAAATGATGACTAATAATATTGTTGCACAACCATGAAGAACAACTAGTTTGGTCAGGTCAATCATGCATCTACCAGTTAACAATTATATGATAATAATGTACTGTAGAACAAATAGACCAACCTGTTGCAAGTAGTACTTTTCACTTGACCAGCTAACAGGAGGCATTACTATTGGATGGTATCCATAGCTCCTGGCAACCTTCTTTGGCAGTCTCTTTATTATGTTGACTTCATCTCTTAATGAATCAATGAAGTGTCTCACATCAAAAATATCCTCAAAATTGCTGCCAAGATATGCTGCAGTTATTATAAATCACTAAGCAACAGGACAAGGAAACAGCAGTACATAACACCAGAATTACCTAGGATCTGCCCAGAATGATGATTTATCAAGCTCTGGGACAACCAGAGTTAAATTTAAAAGTCTTGCAACAGTCACCATGTCACAAATCTACATTCAAATTGGCTGAATTTATCAGGTTAGGAGTTTGTATCCAAATTTTGTGGGTCTAACTCAATTTGAATGCACTTGTACAATTTCCAACTTCCTCAATGCCAAAAGAGAAAATTGATATACAAAGAGAAAGCGGGAAAAAGACCTACCGCCGCACGCATTTGGTTCAAACCACCATTGCAGGACACTTGAAGAAACCCATTACTTGTATAATTTCCTGCATGGTATGAGAAATTAATGGAGTTATGACTCAAAGTTTTGTATAGTTCCTACTCATTGTAATGTATAGCAGAAGCAGAGTTTGGATTTGCAAAGAAGGATTCAAAGGTTTCCTCTTTTCATAAATGCTACACTTATGAGATGAGTAGTAGCATTTTCATGAAAACATGGTCTGTTGGCGCAGTAGCAAAATAAACTGAGTAAGATAATACACTTCTTCATATTCATTTAATATAACTACTAATGCATTTCTCATCTAGAAAGCATTTCTTTTTTTATACAATTATTCTAGAAAGTATTTCCCGTTCCATCTCCTTGAGGTTGAGAATATTTCATCTGACAGCATCAGTTGACTCAATAAGAACTTCAGAGAAAATACGTGTATACTTCTACAACAGCAAGATAAGATATTTACCCTTGTGGAAGGGTGGAATGGTTTGAGGCTTTTTCACACATTCCAATCGATTTTTTAATTGTGGTATTCGTATTTTACATCAGAAAAGAAGGTGGTAAAAATGAATACTACTGAGGGGTTTAAGAAAGGCATAGTTATTTTAATGAATGCCTTGCACTAAAGAGAGGGCTGATTACAAATAGTTTGAAAATGTAAAAAGGTAGATGCTTACTAGATAAGCAGGGAGCTAATAAAATCTAAAATGTTTTCTATATCATTTCAAGACGGATAATATAGACTGGACTAATTTAGATCCTACACATGTTCTCTACATCCTTCAGAACAACTGTCATTCCCTTCACTCCAGTGTTCAGGAAAGCGAGCGCTTCATCACTTTAAGCAGTGAAGCGAAGCGAAGCAAGGGTTCAACACTTCAGCTGGCTGAAGCGAGGCATGTGAAAAGAAGCGACCGCTTCTGGGTTTGAAGCGCAATGCAACCAGAAGCGGTGAAGCGAGAAAAGCAATGCTTTTATTTTTTCCAAGTAATAAGTGGTCGATTTTAAAGAATAAAAAGAGGCATGACTTACCTAGTTCTTCTTACTACTGCAACTAGCCTAGTATTTTTCTTCTTTTTTCCCACTTTGTTGGTTATTCTGTTTTCCTTTGCCCTGTTTAGCTTTGATTATTTAAATTATACATTGCTGAACTTTTTTTCCTCACAGTGATTAAAATATACATCGCTAAATTGTTTTGTTCTTAACAATGACTAAAATGTTGAATTTTTTCTTAATAGTGATAAAAATATAATGTTGATTAGTTTTCTTAAATCTTATCCGTGATTAAAAATGGCTGACCCAACATGAAAATATGGGAAAAAAGTTAGTAAGACCAATAGGACAGCAATTGTATGTCTGTTTTGTGATAAGACAACTAAAGGGGAACCTTTTTCTAGCTTTTTAATATGAATTTGCTTATATATTTTGTCTATTTATTTTGGTCTTTTTTCTTTTAAATTGTGCTTCACTTCAATGAAGCGAGCGCTTTGCTTAAAGTATGAAGCGGGGTGTTGTCGCTTTTTACCGCTTTGCGCTCCCCTAAACACTGCCTCACTCTACAAATAATCAGGATGATGCACAACCGCATGGCATACTAATATTTTTAAAATTTTCCTCCCTTTCCAGCTTCAGAGGATTTAATTTCAAGTCCTAGTATCACCCACTTAACTTCAAAGAGGTTGAGAAACATTTCCATATCTTCGTTGCAATTGTACAGACACAAGATAAATTATAGACAACCTCCAGCTCTTTTCAACATAAAACATCTGTTACACATTGTATCTAACCCCTTCTAATAAAAGATTATCTTGTGTGCATGCAATTTATTGAGACGAGATCCTTGGGGAACCTTAGTTTTCCAAATCATTGGTCATGGCAACTTTTGCTTATCATTCGCGAGAGCTTAGTCTCCTGATTAAATTGTTGAAATCCCTTTGCAAACCTTCGGCTCTCTCAAGGGTTCTAGTACCTCTCTCTCCATTTTTTTCCTTCTAAGTAGCTGAACAACTGAATAACACTATCAAGAAGTTCCCACTCCTGGCAGTTACTTTTAGGGTTGGCAATGGTGCAGGGTGGGGCGGGTTGCAGCATTTGGGGGCAGTGCAGGTTAGAGCTTTTGCGGGTATGGGCGGTTTCTAATATTTTTTTAAAAAAATCATGCGGATCAGGGGTTTGGGATAAAACTCTTTTAAGCTAAACCTGAAACACTAAAGTGGATTTAAAGAAACTCTTATAATGAATAACTGAAGTAGACAAAACAAAACTAGATGAAATAAGATTAGACAAAATGGAGCATATGTATATTCACCAGATATCTGCGGAGAGAATATGAAGTTCATCAGCTGTCAAATTCAAGAACCAGTCTTTGTGTAACAACTGACTGTTTTCTGTTCTTACACCATTCTATTGTTTCATTTTTTTACAAGCTTTTAATAGGAACAAGAACAATGTATTTACACAAACTAAACAGAATTCACTATCCTAAAACTACCCAAGAATTCACTATCCTAAAACAACTGACTGTTTTCTGTTCTTACACCAGTCTATTGTTTCATTTTTTTTACAAGTTTTTAATAGGAACAACAACAATGTATTTACACAAACTAAACAGAACTCGCTATCCTAAAACTACCCAAGAAGGGAAAAAGAAAAAAAAAAGAATTCTTACAAAAGTATGCAAGTACAGCTTATCACTAGTATGTAGTAGATTACATGGTTGCCTCTCACAGGTACATCATAATTTGGATTGACAAGGACTAATGTATCATGCATCAATGATGCTTTTCTTTGATAGTATAAATTATCAAATTCATTCCATAAAGGCTTTCTTTTTAAAAAAGGAACAGCCAATTATGCAGGGCCGGTTTATGCAGGGTGGGTTTATGTGGGGCAGGGCGGTGGGTTGAAAATAGCAAATTATGCTATGTGAGGCGGGTAGAACTCTTCGCAGGTTTTCCCTGCAACCACACCGCACCGTTTTCCATCCTTAGTTATTTCTAACTCAGAGGAATGAGGATGATATTCAAATCGTTATTTGATATACATCGAGTCATGGTAGCTAAGGCTATTTTAAAATGTGGGGAGAATTATGAAGATCAAATAATATACCAAACACGAATTGAACATATATTTATAATTGGGACAAATTGGATCATACTAAAATAGGGAATATGTGTATAAAACAACATTGTAACTGGTTGGTAATCAAGTTACCTCTTTTCTCCAACATTACACAACATTTGCTCCCTTGCATTATAAGCAATGAAATTATAGTCATATTAGGGGCTTGAGCAATGGATGAACAAATATTACTAACAATACCAATTCTCTTTGTACTGTCAAGGAGAATGTTCTCTTGAACATGCAGGATTGTTAACACACAGTGCCAGACAGCCCCTTAGAATATTTTATTGTAAAAGTAAGTTATTTAGGGTTAGGACATTTCCCTCCACCCACATGACTCCCTTCCCCTTTGGGGCATAGCGTCTTTTTTTGTTTACATCAATATGGCACTGACTATCGGCTGACTCCCTACTAATCCGTTGACTTGTTCTTCAACCTACTAAGCAGAAATTCTATGAGTTAATGGACTATTTAACTTTTTAAAATTACTAGAGTTGATGCTTCATTTTAAAGACTATTACAGCTACAATCACGGGATGGACATGGCACCTGAAATAAGGAAAAACAAGTGTATTTGTCTGAAGCAAACCATATAAGTGTTGTGTAGCAGAATACTGTTTTTTTATGACGTATAAGTGTAGCAGACTACTGTTAAGCCAATTGGCACAAAAAGAAGACATTTGAAATCACATACAAACCACCATGTCTAAAATAATATGCTTTCTTGTATTTCCAAGCTATACGGGTTTTGTTTTCATATCATCAAGTGCGAAAAAGCTACACTAGGAGAACCAACTCTTTTAATTTCTTTACATTTCATTTTTCACTATACTTGGGGACTGAAGTCATCAATATCAAGTGTCTAATTTAGCACACAAAACGCAGCCCAAACTAAAACAGAAATTTTTTTCTTCCCTTCTTTTTTCTTGGGTAAACAACAAAATCAGCAATCTTTCACATTCATTTTACAAGAACAAAAAAATTTAAGCTTGTCTTCTCCTGGAATCTCACTACTATGAAACTATCCACAAACTCAAGGGATTTCCCTTGTCCCCCTAACGACTATGTAACAAACATTTAAACGCCTTCCACGGTAATCCACCAATAAAACTACATATCGACCATTCAATTGATGTCAGCTATATGAAGTAATCAGGGTCCATTTCTCAATTGTACACCAAACTTAATGAATTTATCTATTAAAGTCATTTTTCTTTGTTTTGTATCAACAAAGTCACTTAATCATTCATTTGTTTCTCTAAAAAACGATCACATCGGAAAATTTCAATAAAATCAGCGAAAAACTACCATTAATAAATTTTCTTTATAAAACCACCGGCAAAATTACTCTTTTTCGTACTTCATTAACTAACTCGACAGTAAAGTTGCTGACAACATATTAACTCAAGATTGGGAGCCTTTCACTGATGCCATTGCTAATGCCCCTGATCCCAATCCCCCCTTCAGGCCTTAATGCTCTCTTATTGGCATACATACGTTATGTATGCAGAACACACATACATGTATGTCTTTCTAAAAAAATAGGAAGATAAAGTTCATTTTTCTGCTAGTCTTGTAATTTTGTTCAAGTGGGAAAATATGCTGGTTAATTTGATAAATTTTGAAGATTATCTATTGTTAAATAGAGCCAGAATGGATACAATTATCTATTAAGTGCAATGAAAGAGTAAGCTTTCCGTGGTTTTAAAAAGAGTACGTTATTAATGACAATTTTCCGGTCATTAATCTAACTGTTGGAGAAACAAATGACTAGTTAAGTGACTATTATTACAAAACAAACAAAAGTGACTTTATTGATACGAAACCAACAAAAGTGACTTAATTGCTACAAAACAAATAAAAGTGAATTTACTCAAAGTAACCAAATAAGACAAACTTATTGAGAATCACATAACAACATCAAGATTCAGGCAAATGACTAGTTAAGCGAAAGTGACTTTATTGATACGAAACAAACAAAAGTGACTTTATTGATACAAAACAAATAAAAGTGAATTTACTCAAAAGTAATCACATAACAAATAAAAGACAAACTTGTTGAGAATCACATAACAACATCAAAATTCAAGATTCTGTCAAATACAGACTCACTAGGTGTAGTTGAATGCATAGTCTCATCAACACGAACCGATACTTTAGTTAAACGAGTGAAACCCGAAAGCAAGCGCATATGCCAAAGCTGAACCAAACAGGCCCATACCAAAATGCTAGCAAAAACAGGAATAAACCACAGTTTCAACCTAGTCCTCTGAATCACTACCCCTTGTATAGATTGTTGTACCCTTTCACTCTTCACTTGTACCACACTCTCCATTGTTTTCCCTCCTCCTCTTCTTCACTCCTCATTGCCAACAATTCATTCTAAAAATCACAACTTTACAACATTACAAACATACCCATTTCTCCATATTCAAGAATCTTGTATTATTATTCAAAATGGGAAATATTATTCAACACCCATTATAAAGTTTTGACTTTTAAACCAGAATCAAGAAGGGCATTGGGAAAAATTTAACCCTAGAATTCAAAATGGAAACAAAAGATTCAAAACCCAGTATAAAGATTTGCACTTTGAGGCAGAATCAAAAGAAATAGTAGAAATTTAGAAGATCTATGAAGACGCAAAAGATGAAATTTAATCAAGAACTCAAAGATACTATAATATGAATGTTCCTTCTGATTTTAAGAACAGTTTCTGTAAAAAGTTGTAAAGAAAAAAAAAACTTACATAAATAAATACTTTCTGTTTATATTTATTTATTTGTTTGTTTATTTTTTTTATTGAAGAAATGAAAATCTCAGATTGTGATGAGGAAAGAGAGTATAATTTACCAATTTAATTTTGGAAAAATATGGTTGAATCAATACAAGCAAAAGGCTTTGTGAAAAAATGAAAATTAATAGAATTTCGTTATTTAGTTTATAAATCAAGTCAGTGGGGCGGGTGTCTCAAGAAGCCAATTTAAATTGGGATCAGCACCTACTCTCTTAATTTTGTGTTGGCTTTGTCAATGGTGTGATAACACTATGATATGCTTGTTTTTCTTATTGAATTTCGTTATTTAGTTTATAAATCAAGTATGTCGGACGGGTTTCTCAAGAAGCCAATTTAAATTGGGATCAGCACCTACTCTCTTAATTTTGTGTTGGCTTTGTCAATGGTGTGATAACACTATAATTATTGTTTTTCTCAATAATTATTTATTTTAAACTTTTTGAACGGTATTGAAATAAGGGAGAAGATGAGATAAAATTTCGACAAATGCATACTAATGATGAGGTGTTGCTCTAGTCTTTCTTTTAGCTTCTAGGTTCATAGAAAACAGAATTAAATTTGGATATCAAACAAAATTAATCTTAAACAATAACTGTTAAGTACTGATATTAAAATCTACTCGACTTTAATTAATCTTTGCAACAAAAGCATATCTAAAAATGAAAGTTTATATGCTTTTAATTAATTAGTAGAAGTAACAAAATGGATGAGCATGACTCTTGCATGTGAAATTCTAGGCATGTAAGTGGTTAAGATCATTTAAGAATATGATGTCATAGATGAGATTGCGCCTCCTTTAACTAAAGTTTTAAGTTTATGTGATATTGAACATTCAATGAACCCCTCCTCTCCCTCCCCCGCCAAAAAATGGTAAAGAAATTAGGTTTTTCATGATCGTATCCCATGAAATCATGAAGAATTGTTGCACTTTATGGATCATATGAAATTAATTCAAGAACTTGTTACGATATAAGATTGGATGTGAATTGCATCAAGCAACCCCAAACAAAAAAAATTAAAATTATGTCATATCACAAGAGGATTGGAATTTAAATTCTATATACTTATAGTATAAAAATTATCAAAAATACACATTTAATGATTAGATGATAAAAAAATTACTGCCCTGGTGGATATACATACAGTAATCATAAATATATTACTATATATTTATTTGGTTTTTTTACTAGGGGTGGATGTTGATTCTTTGATTCGGTTTTATTAAACTTCGGTTTGATTATTTAGTTTTTGATTTTGAAAGAGTTTGCATCAAACACCGAACAAAATTAATTTGATTCGTCCAACCAATCACTTTACTCTCTCTCTCTCTCTCTCTCTTCTATTCGATTTCTTTTACTTCAATTCAATTAACTTCAATGTTTTTAAAATAATTTTTTTGGTGCAAATAAAAAATAAAATAAGGACCAAATCAAATATATATATATATATTATATAGCAGAATCATTGACCAGCTGATGTGGCATAACTAAAAAGCCAACATTTCAATTTTCCTCTTTTTCTCATCTTTTTGCATTTTTTACTAATTATTTCTACATAAATTATACTTATTATTAAATGAACCGTAACCGAACCCACAAATGCTCATTTTTCCAAAATGCCTATCCTCATTAACTATACTATTTACTTTTTCAAAACGGCTCCCTTCCACGATCTTCCAATTATTTTGACAATTCAAGTTGTCAGTCATTTCACACATGTACTATATATATGGAAGCATTTTTTTTTCTTTTCAATTATTTAGTCATTTCACACATGTACTATATATGGAAGCATTATTTCCTTTTCAATTATTTTTCATCTAATTAAGTGGATTATGTATATTTATTTGTATAGTTCTTACCATTGTTTATTACAGAGAAAATACATAATTACCCCATTAAAGTAAGATCTGTTTTGTAAAAAGACACTTGAACTTTGTGAAGGTCCTATTACCCCACTAAACTACTTTCAACCAAACTTTTTTTTTTTTAATCAATTTCGGGCCTGGCCCATTTATTTAAATTAAAAAAGGTTTCTAACAATGTGGGAAATACATCATGAATCGGCCAAGTGGCCATAATAAATGAAATACGACTAGCATTATTCTAGTCCCTTCCTGTACTTTCCTCTCACTTTCCTTTTCCAACTTCTGAGCTACTCTAAAAGTCATCTCCATTGCTCCATTCGTTGCTCCATGTGTGCTAAAATTTGCCTCATGCTTCTCATAATTCTTGTGATGCTATAAGTACTCCCACCTTTTACCAAGTTGTCTTCCTTTCATCGTCAATGTTGTTTCTTCCCTGTGGAGTCTTGTATGCCGAGCTACGCACCATGCGCCACCGTGGACAGATCTGCCGACGAGGACCTGGCCGTGTTTCCTCATCAAGTTTTCTGTGTAAGCACGCTTGACTTCCTTTCGTAGCTTCGTCTCCCCTCCATTGATTGAATGGGTCCGTTCTTCTTCTGGGGCTAATGTTCCAGATCTGTGGATTCTTCACCTGAAATGTTGGATTGATCAGTGGTGACTTTATTTTCTGTTACCCTTCTCTTTACCTCCCTGTCGAACATGTCTATTCTGTAAAATGTGCATTTTTATAGCTTAATAGATCTAGCCAACAGTTTGCTGTATATTTTGTGAATCCCTGTTGTAATTATCCCTCTTATGTGCCTAATGATATGATGTGCTCCTTCACCTAATTCCATCAGCAATGGGTCTAGTACTAATTCTAATAGCCGGAATTTGATATTTATCCACGTTCAGAATTCTCCTAGCTGCAACTGGTAGTTGTGTAAATGTAGCAAACTGTAGTTTTCCTTCACTGTTGAATGCTTCATTAGCAATCTTATCTGCAAGTTGATTGCCTTCTCTGAAAATATGAATGAGTTCAACTTTGATCTGCTGCATTAAGATTAGCATATCTTCAATAGCTTCTATTACATCCCAAGGTACCTTCCATTTTCTCCTTAGATACTTGATCACACACAAAGAATCTGATTCCAGAACAATGTTTTGTATGTTATGAATCTGACAGTACTGAAGTTCTTTCCAAATTGTTGTGGTTTCTGCAACAATGTTTGTTGTTATTCCTATGTTATCTGCTTCTGCATATACAAGATCCCCACTAGTGTCCCTTATACAGAAACCATAGGAGCTACAACCAGGATTGCCTCTAGAAGCCCCATCAGTGTTACACTTTAGCTAACCCCTTGTAGGCATTTTCCACCTTACTATCCTGAAGAAAAGTTGCTTCTTATGATTCTGAATTCTGTCCAAGCTATCTACCCACCTCTTAGGAATATCATCCCATCTGGGATATGTACACCTAATTAGCTGATAGATAACCTTTTCACATCTGTCCACTAGCATATGATAAGTGACCTGCTTCCCATTCCTAATCTGATTTCTCCTCTTCCACAACTCCCAAATGAGGATGGCTGGAATGCACCTGAGGATTGCCTTGGCTTTGTCATTCTCCACATCAGCCCACCATTTAATCACCACTGTATATAAGTGATTATTGTCCACCTTGTATCCTGCACATGAAGCAAAGTGCTTCCATAACTTAAAAGCTATGGGAGCTGTTAGAAATAAGTGATCCATGTTCTCCTCACATCCCAAATTGCAACAACAACATTTGGAGACCATGGGGTTTCTACACCTCTTTAGGACATCATCAGTAGGAACTCTACCTTTAAGAGTTCTCCATAGAAAAAAGGAAATCTTATAAGGAGCCCCTTATTCCAAACAAATACAGCCCAATCCTTCTTCTGTTTCCTCTTTCTGATGGTGTGATAGGCAGACTTAGATATGAATATGCCAGCTTGAGACCCAGTCCACCAAGCTCTATCATTGGAATCCCCACTGGGAGGCTTGAAATTGTTAATAATGATCTCCTGCATCTCCACAGACAATGTCCTTCCCACCCTGTCTTCATCCCATCCATACCCATCCCCATCCCCATCCCCATTTACAAAATCTTTGACCTCCACTTTCTCCTCAATAGCCAGCTCCTCTTCAGTAAAATATAAAGCACCAAGATTAGACCAGTTGTCATACCAGAAGCTGGAATTTCCCCCCTTCAATTGCCACCAAATGTAAGGCTCCACCTCCTCCCTGATATTCAACATGCTTCTCCAACAATGAGAAGCAGCAGCTGTCATAACCATCACAGGATGTTGCCTCTTACAGTACTTGTTCCCCATATAAGCACTCCACAATGAGCCTGTAGATGATCTGAAGTTCCACTAAAGCTTTGCATGCATTGCCTTGGGATATATCAAAAATAGATCTAAATCCCAGTCCCCCTTCATCTATTGGATAACACATGTCCTCCCAAGCAACCCAATGCTTCCTTCTTTCCGACCCAGTAGCTCCCCAAAAGAATTTTGCAAAGAGCTGATGCATCCTATTTATAAATCCTTTGGGAGGGGACAATGCTGATAACATGTGAATAGGCATGGATTGCAAAACATGATTAATCAAGATATATTTTCCCCCGTAAGACAGAAACCTATTTTGCCAAGAAAAAATTCCTAGCAATTTTCCTGATTAGGTCCTCAAAGTAAATGCTACATTTCCTCCCATGGAACACCGAACATCCCAAATATGTAAATGGGAAATCACCTTGTCTTATTCCGGTCAGCTTTCTCAGCCTCATAGAAAAAACAAGAGGAGTATTCTCATGCAGATAAAAACAGCTTTTAGCTTTATTGATCAACTGACCAGAGACCTCCTCATAATCCCTTAAAACCCTCATCATCTTTATAATAGATCTCCTTTCCCCAGAACAGAACAGGATGGTATCATCAGCGTATGAAAGGTGATTGATTTTGGGACTCCATTTAGGTAACCCATACCCAATAAAATCTGGGTCATCATACAATTTGTTTAAACCTCTGGACAAAACCTCAACTGCAATTATAAATAAGGTAGGAGATAATGGGTCACCCTGTTTAAGACCTCTAGAAGATTGAAATAGCCCATAGGACTGCCCATTAAGACAAACCGAATACCAATTATTCGAAAGCAACCTTCATACCATATCAATGATGACCTCCGAAAAACCAAACTTTCTCATCACTTTGGTTAGAAAGACCCAAGACACCCTATCATATGCCTTAGTCATGTCAAGCTTTACCACCACAATGGTATTTTTCTTCCTTTTGTTAATATCCCCAATGATTTCCTGAGCAAGTAAAACATTCTCTGTAATGTTCCTCCCTTTTACAAACCCCGTTTGATTAGGAGATATAAGTTTAGGTAAAACCTCCACAATCCTGTCATGCATTACTCTGGAAATAACCTTATTAATAAAACAACTTAGACTAATTGGTCTGAGGTCTGAAAAGGATCTGACCCTCTCTTTTTTAGGCAACAAAACTATATTAGTATGAGATACATACCTCGGCAGACATTGGCCACAAAAGAATGCCTTAACCACATTTACCACATCTGACGAAATAATATCCCAACACTGTTGAAAGAAAAACCCTGTGTACCCATTCGGACCTGCTGCACTTGTCCCATCAAGCTGAAATACTACCCTTTTCACCTCCTTCCCATCGGGCAGCCTGGTTAGTCTGTCATTCTCCTCACTGGTTATTAGTTGTGGAATGTTTTCCACCATTGAAAAATCCCTTTCAAAACTCTCCTCTTGGAACTGGTGTTGAAACACCTTAACAGCTTCCTCCCCCATCTGACCCTTCTCCGAAATAATATTCCCATCTCTGTCTTCTATTTCATCAACCGCCAATTTTCTCCTCTTCCCTTGAACATAAGAATGGAAGAATTTTGTATTTCTATCCCATCAACAAACCATTTCATACCTGCCTTTTGCCTCCAAAAATCTTCTTCCACTTTCAAAAATCTTTTAAGATTCGCTTCCACCCGTCCCAACTCCGATCTATTTTTCGAACTAGGATCAATTTCAAATTGAGCTTCCTTAACTTTAATAACATCCTCAAGCGTAGCAATTTGGAGGAAAATGTTACCATATTCCTTTTTGCTCCACTCCACAAAGCCTTCTTAAGTACCCTCATTTTGGTGTGCAAAATAAAGAATGGACATCCTGAAAAATTAACTTGCCAGCACCTCTCCACCACCTCTTTGAAGCTCTTGTTTTTGCACCAAAAATTAAGAAATTTAAACGGCTTAACTACCCTTTTTGTTACCGTACTGCCTGTAACATGAATAGGGGCATGATCTGACCCTTGCTGGAAAAAATTCTCCACCTCCACCTGGGGAATTAATTGCAGGAACTCCTGATTCACCAGTACCCTATCCAACCTTTCAAAAATGCATGCATCATTAATTCTACCATTCCACCACGTGTATTTACTTCCTGCAAATTTCACTTCTATTAAAGCACACACATTTATACAATTTGCAAAGTCTGTTGCCTCATGTTGTATGAAAGGTAAACCCCCAAGCTTCTCCTCTTCATTCAAAATAACATTAAAATCACCCCCAACCATCCATGGGATTCCTTGACCATTCAAGGACTCCAATTCATCCCATAATTCTAACCTCTCTACTTCGGTACACCTTGCATAAATTGAGGAAATGATGAATTGTTTTCCTCCTGTATTAAACTTCAAAGATAATTGTTGGGGACTATCCAGTAAAACTGAACCATCCCACTCCGCCTTCCAAAAAATCCAAATCTTTCCGGATTGATTTACCAAGGCATTATCAAAACCAAGCAATGTTCTATAATGATGTATCTCTCCAGGACCCTGAAATGGTTCCATAAGAGCAATAAATGAGTATTGATATCTATGATTTAGATCTACCAACCTCCCAAAAGCATTTTGGGTATTAATTGACCTAATGTTCCAAAATAAAGCCTTCCCAATCATTGAGTACTTTTACTGGTCTTACCCTTACTACTCCTTGTTTGTACCTGTAGTGGCACATGAGACTTAACCCCTTTATTGTGTAAAGTATCAACTTGCCGAGGTGAGAGATCCCCAGACTTGCTAGCATTATCAATGTTTTCTGCCATACCATCAGATTCGCCCCTATCAATCCCATCGTCTAGGATCCCTCCAGCACCCTCTTGACTTTCTACTTCATGTGTTGACATTCCCTCATCTGAATCCACGGGTATTGGTTCCTAGGAACCCTATCATTCACAGGTGAATCAGATGTGTCACCCTGACAACTCTGATTAACTGACCTGTCTACATGTCCTTGCTTTCCTTCCTGACCATTGGTACTATTATTCTGTCCCTTGTCTTGCATCAATTCCTTACTATTCTGCCCCATCTCTTGTTGTTTACCATCACCATTCTCAGAAATATTCTCTGAGCCCTTACTTGGAAAAGCACCCTCAACCCAATTCTTGGTGGACTTTATGTTATCTTTGTTTTGTTGCTCCCCAACTGGCTGCCCGTCTATCTCCCCTCCTTCCTGTAAGTTTTCAAATTTGTTTTGGGTAGTCACTACCAAACTTAATACATCATTTTCACTTATTTTTGCACATGTTGTGTTCTCACATTGCAAGAGCGTGTGAGTAGTTTAAAAAACAGCCTCTAACCAATATAAAAAAGTCATGTGGCATTTCAAATTGATTTCTTTTTTTTTTAAAAAATAAAGATCCATCTTCCCCAAATCAATTCAAACTCCATTAACAACTATTGAAGCTTGTTGGAGTGTTTATAGCCAAGTTAGCACTGTAGTATTTCTCGAAGTTTGATTCACTGTCAAAAGACGAGTACTCCGTTAAGTCATCCTCAATTCTGGACTCGTCATTTGCTTATCCTATGTTCTTCGTCATTGCGATGGTACAATTTATCATCGTCGATATTTGATATTTTTGACGGAGATGATGAAAAGATAACAAAAGTGAAAAGAAAAAATGAAGAGAAAGAAAGTCATTGTTAGTCACCATTTTATCTGACGAAAAAAGCATTTTTTGGCGATAATGGCAGATTAATGGTGGTTAGCCATGGTTGCTTCAACCATCTGAGACGAAACGCCTCTTAGTACTAATAGAAGTATTTGTATAGTTCCAAAAATAGAGGAATAGAATAAAATGATGATTGTTTTCTTAAAATTACAATGATAATAGCATAAAAATAATAGATTGATGTTTGTTTACCATTTATAATTGAAGTTAATTGTCTTTTTTTTATTTGATGAAGAAGGTTAGGGAAAGGGGAGAGGTAGATAGAAATGGAGAGGTGTTGGAGGGGGTGGGGGTTACTTTATTTATAATAAAGAAAATTCTTTTTTCATATTTATTTTTTATAATTTATGACATTTAACACGTGGCAATTTGAGATTGGGGCACGAAAATCACATCTTTTCTCACAAATGGGTTTAATAAAAAAATGAGGCAATGTTATTACTTTCAAATTGTTTGGGGGGTGTTAGGACCCCCCCCCCCCCCCCCCCCCCCCCCCCCCCNCCCCCCCCCCCCCCCCCCGCAAAGTTTAAGTGTCTCTTTGCAAAAAGAGTATTAGTTCATGGTGGACTTTATGTATTTTCTCTTTATTACATGTGTTTTTCATTGTATGGATTTCATTTTGATTTGTAATTTCATGATTTTTCTACATTGCTCTGTCTAAATATGTTTATAAATGATCATTTAAAATGATCACCACATATCTTCCCAACTATTACAAACATATTACTGGAGGATTGAATCCAAATGGTGTTAAATTGTGGGGAAAAAATTACTTTTGACGTTCGATGAAATGGTCATAGAAAAATCATGTGAATGGCTTCAAAAAGAATTTGTCGGTTATGCTGCAAAAGTGTATCTTTGTAAGGTATGACTTCTTTGAATTTGATGAAGGAGAAAATTTGAACCTTCCATTTCAAGAATCAAACGTGGTCGTTGAACTTTTGTTACCTTTAAGTTTTACAATAAATTTTTTTCCTGGCTTTATGGTGCGTAATTGATGGATTATAATTTTATTGGTTACTTATTTATTCGTAATATTACTCCTTATTTAAAGAGACATATGTGTTCTTACCTAATAGTTTTCAAATTTCTTAATTATTTATGTCGTGACATTTGATTTTCATGATCGTATTGGAGGTTTGATTAGGAACATGAACGGATGATGGAGCATATTGTCTACTTAAGTGTAAATGCATAAATTTTTAGGTGTTCTTAGTACATGCTTTAGTAGGTCATTTTATTGGTGGTGCAGCTGCTACTTATTTGTGAATATTTGGTGCAGGAAGTTCTAGCATTTTTTCAGAGTGGACGCAAAGCATCTGCTTACGCAATAAAACAAGAATGACAATATTCAATAGATTTTTGCATATTTCACTTATTTTTTATTGCTTTGTTTTATTGTACCATAATTTTTTACCTGTGAGGGTATGTAATAACTTATACTCCTTCCTTTTAATTTGTTTGTCTTATATATTTTTTAATCTATTTCAAAAAATAAATGTCTCTTTCCCTTTTTGGTACATTATATATATCTTTAATTTAAGATTATAAAATTAAAAAAAAATTAACTTTCTTAAATTTCTTATCGAGTCAAAACAAGACAATCAATTTGAAATGGAGGGCATAGAAGAAAGGAAAATATGGAAAGGAGATGCCTTTATATATTAACCTGAAGACATTTCCAAGTCTAATTTTGTGATTAGTTGATGACAAATACATTTGTGTAAAGTTTTTTTTTAGGTTATGAATTTTTCATTAAAAAAATAAAGGTTTTTATAGTGCAAAAAGAAACAGGAAAGAAGAGGAAGTAGAGGACGGTGGAGTTGAAAAAAAGTAGGAAAACATATTAGAATAAGAAAAACATGTTCTTACCTAACTGGGAAGAAGGTGACAAATCTGAAATTAAATTTGTAACTATTTACTTGATGATTCTAACATCATTATTTTGCTAAGAAGGTAAAAGCTTTTATCAATTAATTTTTATCCTTATATTTTATTTATTTTTATTTTGAAAATATTTTCCTTTCTGATTTTAATTTTCATTCTACTAACATGTGTATTCTCATTTTTTAATAAAAAGATTTTGTGTTCTTACCTAATTGGGGAGAAGGTAAAAGGCCTGAATTTTTTTTAAAACTATTTATTGGATGATTCCGACGTCGGTTATTACTAAGAAGGTAAAATAAAATAAATTGTTTTACAAAATATATAATTTATTGTGATAAAAGAATATACTATCCTTATTTTAAAAATATTAAATTTATCAAGTGTTCTTTTCTCTCATCATTTTAAAATACTCCTCCATAGTATAATTTAAATATGTGATAATTTAATTAAAATTGATTGGAGAGGAAATATTGATTCCTTAATGATCGCGCGTAGCATGGCCAAGTTCCCTAGTATTAGATACTAAAAGGTTAAAATATTTAAATGTGATCATTGATCAACAACACCCAATCCTACTCCCAACTCTCATTATATTTTTTGAGAAATGTAACATTCACTTTTGTATATCTACATGTATACTACATCAAAGTGTAGTCCCATCCGAAAAGTTTTACTTACATCAATCCTAAGATCTTCTAGTTGTAGTTAGTCTGTAACATTAAACACATCTTCAATATCTTCTATCACTACTTGCTTACACCAAAAATAGTAAAGCCCTAGGCAATTTGTCTTTATCTTTCAGATATTGTTTTGTTTTCCTGTAGAACATCTTTGATTCATTTCCTTCCAAATTGTCCACCAGATGTAAGCTGGGGCAATCCTCCATCTCTTCTCTTTTTTTCCAGCATTTTCATCCTTGTTTCAGCATTGTAGGACTTCTATAATTCTTCTAAGCTTTGTCCACTTGATCTTCCTCTTGTGGATCAAAATCTGCCACAATTGATTTTTCTATTTGCAGTTTAAAAAGAGATGGTTGATTGTCTCCACCTGTTCTTCACATAGATAACATCTAGAATTTCCTCTTGTTCAAGTTTTCATGTGTTAAGACTGCCTCATTTTCCAAGAGTCATGTGAAGTAATTCACCTTGTAGGGAATTTTTGTTCTCCTGATCATCCTCCAGGGCCATCTTGCATGTTGCACCTTAATAAAACTAATTCTTTGTATACTGATTTTACATTTATCCCCCCCCCCCCCCACCTTTTCTCCCCCTTCCATGCTAGTCTATTTTCCTCTCCAGTCAGATTGATAGCCATATGCATTGTGTCATGAAATCTTAATATGGTTGTCATTTCCCAATCATTTAGGTTCCTTCTCAGAATCAGCTTCCACCCTTGTCTTGTCCATAATTCTGCTACTGCTACTTCTTGTGCTTGGCACTGACAATCTAGTACAAGTAAAGCATGTTTGAGTGTTTCATGTCCACGCCAAATGTCATTCCAAAAAGCTATTTTTTCTCAATTGCCCACTTTGCAACTTGTTCACATTGGTCACCATCTTCGTCATTTATTTGTCCTTCATGCCATATTTTTCTATTATTACTTCCTTTCATAGAGATACTTCTTTTCCATGACCATTTCATCATCAACCTCTTGTTTCGGGTGCTCAACTCTTTGATATTGAGTATATCCCCTCTCTTTCTTACCAGCAATTCCTCCCATTTGACCAAATGGTACTTTATATGATCTTCGCTTCCCTATCATAAAAAGTTCCTCCTAATTGCATCCAACATTTTGGTTACCTTGGCTGGTATAGAGAATAATGACATCATGTTTGAGGAAAGGGCATCCAAGATTTTATTTACTAGTGTTAGTCTGCCACTTGAAGATAAATATTGACACTTTTAGTTTGCAAGCTTCCTTTCACACTTTTCAATTACTCCACTCCATAATTTTTTTTACTTGCTCTGAACCCCCAAAGACATTCTCAAGTAGGTTGTTGGTAATTCACCCACTTTCCCTCACAGCTTGTTAGCTAAGTCTTCAATATTTATCATTGTGTTAATTGGATAGATGAAAATGTTGCTCCAGCTTATGTGCAAAACTGAATTAGCCTCAAAAATATTGAAGATGACCTTTAAAATCAGCATTTGCTCCTCTACTGCATCACAAAATACTAAAGTGTCATCTACATATTGTAGATAGGTAATCTTTAGGTTGTTTCTTGTATTATTCCCCACTTGGAAACCTCTAATCCAACCCTTGACTTTTGCAGTCTGAAATAAGTTGCTTAGTCCTTCTATGGCCAAGATAAAGGGAAAAAGGGGATAAAGGGTCGCCTTGTCTCAGACCTCTGTATGATGAGAGAATAGAGAATTTCACTGAGCTTATGCACTGTCTAATCCATTTTAGCCATTTTGGTCCAAATCCTACCTCTGCAACATATTCATCAGAGAAGTTTCATTTCAAATGACCATATGCCTTCGAGATATCCAGTTAACATAAGATCCATGATTGTTTATCTCTCTCTCTAGAGTTAACACATTCATTAGCTAATAATATTACATCCATAATCTACCTATTCTTGATAAAAAGCCATTTATTGTATTAGCTTATGTATCACTTTCTTCTTTGCAATTATCTTATACACTCCTCCTATTAGACTTATTGGTCTAAAGTCATTTAGTTTCATAACCCTTGTCTTTTTGGGTATCAAGGACATAAAAGTAGCATTTATACTCTTCTCAAATACCTCTTCCTCATAGAAGTTATGAACTACTGCCACCACTTTTTTTTTATGACTTCCCAACACTAGCTAAAAATAGCCATGGAGAAGCCATCTGGGCCAGCGACTTTATCGCCAACACATACTTTGATGCTTTTTCTTATGCTTCAAAAGGGGTCATCGATTTGTTATTTTCATTTTCACCAATCACATGACACTCTCTCATTTCTAATTTTGGCCTCCAATCCTCAATTTTCACATATAACTCCTCATAGTACTTTATGATCTCCTTTTCTATCTTTGTAGCTAGGCTCAGTCACTAACTCATCCCTGACTTTAATCTTATCAATACCGTTAACTCTTTTGTGTGCATTTATTGTTTTGTGGAAGAAGTTTGTATTCCTATCCCTTTGTTTTAGCCAAATTGCCCTAGATCTCTATCTCCATGTTGTTTCCTCTTATTTACAAGTTGCAACTTTCCATTTTCCTAATAAACCATTGTGCTTGTATGAGTTTGTATTCTAGACCCTTTTACTTAACCTTTTGTCAACTGAACCCTTGAATCCATCGAAACTTAATATTTTAAACCCCATTTTGACCCATCATCTCATGTGACATTTTTTTCCAAAGTGTTGTGATACACATATTTTATGCGCGTGAGGTTTTCAAACTAGACAACAAATGTCAATTTTTTACCTAATGAAAGTCATTTTCTTCCTCATTTATACATTCACTATTGTTGAACAAAAAGAAGTCTTTTTGGGCTTTTCTACTCTTCAAATCTTTTCGTCCTAATTTTTTCTCCATTTCGTTTTGGTTGCTGCCTTCCATCTTCTTCAAAGAGTTCACCATTTCTTTAAGAACACAAAATCAAATATTTCTGTCCAAATTTTTCTCCATTTTATTTTGGTTATTGCCTTTCATCTTCTTCAAAGAATTCATACGAACACAAAATTCTATTAAAACAACCCCAACATCTTATTTTAATAACACAAAATCCTATTATGAAACAACTCACCCCAATATCCTATTTTCAAACAACCAAAAACCTATTCCTAAAAAGAAGCTCGATAGAATTGGCGCACATTACGCACCAAGAGTTTCTCTCTCGGCGCACAATAGCTGGCTGCAATTGTGCATCATAAAGTGATGATGGCTNTCCGATCAACCCCCCCCCCCCAAACCAAAACCTTGTCACACCAGCAACTGGAATTCCACAAAAACTTCCCCCGCTCACGCTTTGCAGTTACTTCCCACCGGGGTTTGATGTGATTCTAGAGGAGGAGAAAGATAGTAGCAGTGAGGATGAAATACAGACTATCAAAGAAGGAAGTCAGAATCCAGCGATACGGCGACTACAGTTCTCTGATGCTAAAACCTCGACTCATCCAACAATCGATGCTGCACCCAAACGAGATAATTGGAGTGATGGTAAGACCCTAACATTTGTACCTCCATGTCTGAAAAATGGAACCGTAACAGTAACGATATAGGAGAAAGATATCCAGACTCAGGTGTAGAATTGGAAAACAACTTTAATTGGGTATGTTTTAAGAGATACTCCTTATGAGAAACAGATGGATTAATATGCAACTAAGATTTGACACTTTGTTCTTATGCCTAAGATCCTATTGCACGATGAGAGGTACTGCATCTTCAAGTTTAAATCTGAGGAGGATAAGGAAACTGTAATAAATTTTGGACCCTACTATTTCAGCAATAGGCCTCTATTCCTCAAGCAATGGGTATTTGATTTTGAGTTTGATAAGGACATCCTTAGTGTGGTACCTATATGGATGAAATTTCTGGGTTTACCAGTAGGATATTGGTGTATTGAGTCCCTTAGTGAGATTACTAGTGTAGTTGAAAGGCCAATGCATACTGATCTGGTTACTGCTAATGTGGAAAAGATCTCCTATGCCAGAATTCTGATTGAAGTAGATGTCTTACAGCCATTAACGGAGGTGATAAGTATTGAAACCCCTTAGGACTTTGAGAGCAATAGGTTGAGTATGAATGAATACCAATATATTGTAATAAATGCCTGAGGTATGGACACAATGACTCAGACTGTTGGTATCAACAATAAGAAGATAATGGTGTTAATGTGACTAATGAACCAACAAATATAAAAGAGCCAAAAAAGAGGCAAATCAAGAAGGCTCAACACACCAAAATGGTTTGGCAAGTAGTGGTTAGAAAAGGCAACAATTCTCCTGATGATGTAGGAATACAATAACAATAGTGTAGCCATGAGAATGAAGCACAAGAGTTGAGTAAGGATGAACAATTGGTGATAGTTACGAATGATCAGGAGTATAATCTAGTCCACAGAAGAGAGGGTAAGCAGGCTATGCAAGATAATCCTATGGGTATAGTTGAAAATAATAGTGTTGGCAACTCTATGCCATTCACCCCACCATGATCATTTCAACATGGAATGTACGGGGCCTCAACCAGGCCTATAAGCAGAAAGAGGTTAAACTTTTTCTTGTTAAGAATAAGATTGAAGTGTTTGGGTGCTTAAAGACAAAGGTTAAAGCTCCTAGATCTCAAAGGGTCATGCACAAAATAGCTAGAGGATGGCAGACTTGCAACAATTATGATGAAACACCTAATGGGAGGATTTGGTTGATGTGGCAAAGCCAGTTGAATGTACAAATTGTTGAAATAAGGGATTAATATATTCATTGCATTATTGAGGATCCGAGAATCCAGAGGTTTGTATATTTTACAGTGGTGTTTGCTATGAATGACATACAACTTAAAAATAGGTTATGGAGTGAATTGGGTCAGCTTGATAGACAACTCAAATATCCCTGACTATTGTTTGGGGATTTCAATAGTGTGCTGAACTCAGGGAATAAAATTGGCTCAATTGTTACTACAATTGAGACTCTAGGTTTTTTAGGGTTAATTGACAATATGCAACTTACACCTCTTAGAATTGAAGTACATGATGGCATTATACTTGGTGTAACAAGCAGAGTATAGGAAGTAGGGTATACATCAAGATTGATTGGGCACTCGGAGACATACATTGGTTGCAACAATATGGCCAGGTGGAAGCTGATTTTCTCCACCCATCCATCTCAGACCATTATCCAATTCTTATTAAGTACTGTCAACAACCTAATATGTATCCTAGACCTTTCAATTTTTTCATCAATGTTATGAAGCATCCAGAGTTTAAATCTGTACTTCAACAAGTCTGGGCTACTGAAAATCATGAACAACCTATGGAAAATGTATGGTGGAAATTGAAGAAACTAAAGGCCAAGCTCAAAGACATAAATACTTATATGGCTTTTTATCAGTAACATTTGATCTTAGCAAGAGAAAAGCTAGATATAGTTCAGAGCCAGAGGTAGGGTCAACTGTTAAGGCAAAAGTTGTTTAAGCAGGAGAAGAAGTTATTATAGGATATTGAGAAATGGAGCAAACTGGAGGAACAAGTTATTAGACACAAAGCTAGGGATCTTTGGGTGAAGAGTGGTGATGGAAACTCAAAGTATTTTCATGCGCAATGAAAAATAAGAAGAAGCCAGAACACCATTACTTCTATTTACACTGAGAGAAATATCAAACTGATAGAACCTCGAGCTATTGAAAATGAATTTATTTTTGTTTTCTCAGGTTTGATGGGAGAATGTGCTAATGATCTACCTTGTGTGGACACTATGGTTGTTTGAGCCGGAGTGTGTATTACTGTACAACAACAAAAGAAGCTTATAAGAGAGGTGTCTCAGATGGAGATCATAGATGTTATTAAATCCATCCCCAAGGAAAAATCTCCTGAGGTAGATGAATTCCATATTGAATTTTTCACTAAGAACTGGGAGATTATGAAGGATAAGATTGTATATGCTGTGCAACAATTATTCTATACTGGTACTCTTTCCTGTAATTAATACCACTGCTATCACTCTAATCCCCAAAATTCCATCTCCTACAAAGGTAAAGACTTTAGGCCCATAGCTTGCTGCACAACCCTCTATAAAATCATATCCAAGATATTGACCAGAAGACTTAAGAAAGTGATTGGAGGGCTTGTGGGGTGTTCACAATCTGCATTTGTTGAGGGGGGAGTATCATTGACAATGTCTTGTTTAGTCATGAGATATTCAAATGTTATTCTAGGAAATGAATATCACCTAGGTGTGTTCTTAAAGTTTACTTAAGAAAAACTTATGACACCTTAGAGTGGAGTTTTCTAAAGAAGTTGCTCATTGACATGAGATTTCCTGCGAAATTTATACAATGAATCATGACTTGTGTGTCTACAGTATCCTACTCCTTGATACTTAATTGGGGGGGGGGGGGTTTGACTACACCTTTTAAAGCTAAAAGTGGTATTAGACAAGGGGATTTTATGTCCCTATATCTCTTTGTTTTGGCTATGGAGTATTTGGGAAGAGAGCTGAACCAACTGAGCAGCAACTTCAATTTTCATCCAAGATGTAGGAAATTGAACAATGTTCATATATGCTTTGCAGATGATTTATTGATGTATTGTAGGGCAGACCTTATCTCTGTTAAATTGTTGAATGAAGCTTTCATGAGATTCTCTAAGGCTTTAGGTTTGCAGGCAAATTTGGAGAAGAGTTCATTGTACATAGCTGGAGTTGCTGACCACACCAAAGAAGAACTTCTAAAAGAAATTGGATATGTTGTAGGTGTGCTCCCTTTCAAATACTTGGGAGTCCCTCTAGCATCCAAAAAACTTAGTGTTAATCAGTTTTTACCCATGATAGAGAAAATTACTGCAAAGGTAATATGTTGGTCTACAAAGTTACTTTCATATGCTGGGAGGTTGCAATTGATCAAGTCAGTTTTGTTTGGGGTACAAGCCTATTGGTCTTAGATTTCTTAATTCCCAAGAAAGTTATAAAGAGCATAGAGCAGATCTGTAGAACATTTTTGTGGACTAGATCTGTAACTGTATCCAAGAAAGCCTTAGTGTCTTGGGAAACTGTATGTAAGCCTCATGCAGTTGGTGGCCTTAATATCATGGATCTGTGCCTTTGGAACAGAGCAGCAATACTGAAACAATTGTGGAACATAGCTAGGAGCAAAGAATGTTTATGGATCTGATGGGTACACACTTATTTTATAAGAAGGCAGCACATTGAAATAGTCCAAATACATAAGAGTGCTTCTTGGGTTGTGAGAAAGATCCGGCAGCTATAACCAGGATTATGCAAGGGCAAGTAAGTCATGGTGCTTTGAACAATGCTTTTGCAATAACCTAACTTGGAGAGAAATATTCCACACATATAATGTACAAAGGATTGATGCCCCAATATCCTAAAGTCCATTGGAGGGGTATATCATTACATCCTAGTATTCATCCAAGATTTAAATTTATTGTATGGTTAGCGATACACAAAAGACTGACAACTATGGACAGACTTGTAAAGTTTGGGATCCAAATTCCTCGTGAATGTGCTTATTGTGGATTGATAGATGAAACTTTTAGTCATTTGTACTTTGATTGTCAGATTACCAAGGACTTGTGGAGAAGACTGTGTATATGGCTGGGTTATCCTAGGGTCATTCAAGACTGGGAGATAGAAGTGCGATAGGTTTGTCTAATGGGCAAAAAAAGTCAGGACAAGCTGAAATAGCGTGTAGTGTTTTTGAAATGTTGATGTATATCATCTGGAGGGAACGAAATAGAATCAGATTTCAACACGACAAGGTGAAAGATGAGAATGTATTAAGGGAAATTGTGATGCATATGCATATTAGGGGGCAGAATAGAGCAGTTAGTCTATTACTGCTTGTTTTGTATTTGAACAGTTTGGTTTTGAATGAAATATGCTAGTTAACCCCCAAAAAAAAACCTATTCCTAATTTTTTTTTTATGAAAAGCTAAAAAATTAAAATTGGTCCAAAATTGCAGAGAAAGGAAGAAAAAAAATACGAAAACGTGAATGTGTAAAATCCAAGTGTTGAGTAGTTTGGACGATAAGTGAGAACTAACTATTTTTATCATCGTCATTAATGTTTTGGGTGTTCTAGGGTCATGAATAGGCCGTTGCTACATACTGCTTTTTTCAAATTGAATATCATGTTTTGAGTGGTAGCTCCACCACCATGATGCGGTGGCAGCCGATGTCGGTGTTGTATTTTACTAGTGAGAGCTGAGAGCCATTGGAATAAGAGAAGAGAAAGGAGAGAAATCTGGAAAAAAAAAGTTGAAAGAAAGAAAAAATGATTTCTCAAATAAAATTGGGGAGTTTAATTTAATTTTATCAATTTATTTTCTATGTGGAAATTTAAAATGACGTGGAATGTGACTTTTAGTGGTTGTATTACACACACCATTGATCTTATGAAAAAATGTTTAAAATACTATGTTTCAATGGGTTTGGGGGTTCAATTGACAAAGGGCTGAATATAAGGGTTCATAGTACAAAGTCATACAAGTATAAGTGTCCATTAGATCATTTTGTCTTTCCCTAATAGTGATCAAATGTAATGACCCATAAGGTCATTTTTGTAAAATTGTCATTTTACCCCTCCAGATAGTTACCCCGAGTCATTACTATTTAGTTTGTAAAGTTGGTTTGGAAATATTATTGAAAAGCTATGTTTTATTGGAAGTTTTGAGTTTAAGGATGTCTAAAGTGTTTAAAAGCAGTTTTAAGTATCAATTGGAGTTTTGATTTTCGAAATAGAATTTTGCCAATTTCATCCATTTCAGAATGTGAAATTTAATATAGGAGAGTCATCAGTTTCAGGTTCAAGGTTGTTTTGTGGATTTGAGTCCTTGAGTTGGAAGTTTGGGTGATTTTATACTAAGGGTTGTCTTTGGTCAACGTTCGAAGTTTAGATGCTCGGATCAAATTTTGACAGTTTTATTGAATTCGGGGGATGAGTTTAGGTCTATGAGATGTCCTTGTTGTTTTTTCAAAGGTCCCGAGGTCAATTTGGTCTTTTTAGGTGTTAAGTTAGTTTTGTTGCGACTTTCACAAGTACAGGTCAATGAGTCCTCAAATTCGTATTTTTGATGATTTCATTGAGTCAGAAACATTGAATTTAGTTGGATAACATATCTGGTTTGTGTACTCGGGGTTCCGAATGAATCCAAAGGATCCATATGATGAATTTTATGTCTTGGTGTGTTGCTGGTTTTTGTATTTTGGTGTCTGGTTAGTTGTTCATCACGATCGCGAGGCTATCTCTCACGATCATCTAGGGTTGTTTGTCTGGCCATTACGATCGTGTGCACAGTTATTGCAATGTCGTAAAGTCAGTTTCTTGGTCATCATGATTGCATTGGTTCTAGTTGTGATTGCGATGGTCAACTTTATTAAGTTGACATGTTTACTTATCACAATCGTGATGGTCAACATTATTGAGTTGATTTGTTTACTCATCACAATCGCGATAAGAAGTTGATGCCTAAACAGTTTTTTCTTCCAAAAAAAATTGAGACTTCTTTCTATTTCTCCCATTGTTGAATCCTAGCAGTTCAATTTAGGCGGTTTTTAAAGAGATTTTTGAGTTTCTTTAATTGGTAACAATTGTAGAAATCTAACGTCTATGATTAAAGAAATCAAGGATTGTATTGATGATTATAATATTGAGTTACAAGCTCCTTATATAGTCCTATTCTAGTTATACTAGGAAACCTACTACAACACAATTATTTACATGAGTATTATTGTATTATAACTCAAATACCTTATCCTAGTCGACTCTTGCAATATACAGTAGCTTAGTTGTACATAACTTAGGATTTAGTAGTCTAGTCCTAGTATGACTCTAACTCTAACTCGTCAGCCTGCTTCGATGGACCTGTTCCTTCGACATATTCCATCAGTCTTCAAGCTTCCTTCAAACACTTCCCTTCAAGCTAGTGAGTGGAGGAATTGTAACTCCTAGCTTGCTACGAAAACCAGAGAAAACTTGTTTTGTTAAGGCTTTGGTATGAATATCAGCTAGCTGATCCTTAGACGTCACAAACTGAGTAAGAAGTTGTCCCCTGGCCACTTTCTCACGAATAAAATGATAGTCTATTTCAACATGTTTGGTTCGAGCATGCATAACTGAATTAACCGCCATGTACAAGGCACTCATATTATCACAGTACAGCGTAGGAACAGATCGAAGGAACACTCCAAGGTCATGAAGAAGATACAAAATCCAAGTCATTTCTGCAGCAGTGGAGGCTAGTGCTCTATACTCAGCTTCAGCACTTGATCGGGCTACTGTAGTTTGTTTCTTGGAGGTCCANTGGCCACTTTCTCACGAATAAAATGATAGTCTATTTCAACATGTTTGGTTCGAGCATGCATAACTGAATTAACCGCCATGTACAAGGCACTCATATTATCACAGTACAGCGTAGGAACAGATCGAAGGAACACTCTAAGGTCATGAAGAAGATACAAAATCCAAGTCATTTCTGCAGCAGTGGAGGCTAGTGCTCTATACTCAGCTTCAGCACTTGATCGGGCTACTGTAGTCTGTTTCTTGGAGGTCCAAGAGATACAATTTGCACCTAGGTAGATGCTATAGCCTATAGTTGATCTTCTAGAGGTGGTACAACCACCCCAATCAGCATTTGAGTAGCCATACAACCTACATGGAGACTGTGAAATAATTATGAGTCAAAAGTGTAGAGTACCTTTGATGTACCTGAGAATCCCTTTTACCCCTTGAAGATGTTCAGTGTTTAGGCTTTGCATAAACTGGCTTGCTAAATTCACAGCATGAGTGATATCAGGCCTTGTGAGGGTCAAATACTGAAGGCTCCCTACATTCATTCCGTACAAGGAGGCATCTACAAGACTTCCCACAGCTTCATGCAAACCATGCTTCTAAGCCAAAGGAGTGGCTACAGCCTTGGACAAAGTCATATCTGTCTTGGCCAGCAACTCAGCAGCATACTTGCTTTGATTCAAGTGAATTCCTTATTCAAAATACTTTACCTCAACTCCTAGAAAGAAGTGTAAAGGGCCAAGAGCCTGGTTTGATAGGTTTAGCATGCATCTCTTACACCTTGGTTTCATTTGTAGTAAGGCTGACCCTTCCTTGTTTATTTTGCAAACTCACAAGTTGAAGGAAGCTTGAAGACTGATGGAACATGTCGAAGGAACAGGTCCATCGAAGTAGGCTAACGAGTTAGAGTTAGAGTTATACTATGACTAGACTATTAAATCCTAAGTTATGTACAACTAAGCTACTGCATATTGCAAGAGTCGAGTAGGATAAGGTATTTGAGTTATAATACATTACTACTCATGTAAATAATTGTGTTGTAGTAGGTTTCCTAGTATAACTAGAATAGAACTCTTCTCATATATAAGGAGTTTATAACTCAATATTATAATCATCAATACAATCTTTGATTTCTCTAATCCTAGACGTGAGATTTCTACATGGTATCAAAGCAATAAAGCTTTTCCGCTCTTTAACGTATTAGATCAAAACCAAAACAACCACAAAATCGAACCGCAATGGCCCCTTCTACCAACACTCTTTCGACCTTTTCACTTCATCATCTTATTTCGTCCTGCTCCATTAAACTTAAGACAATGAATTATCTTATATGGAGGACACAAATGTCTCAGTTGATTCAAGTGATGAGATTAACCTACCTCATCATAGAACCACCTAAAGATACTTGTTCCATTGGAAAGAATACTGAGGAAACTGTAGCAGGCGAGAAGGGTGCAGAAGACAACAACATTGTTGATGACTGGGAGGAGAAGGATGTGTTGCTAAGGAGTTGGATCTCAGACACCTTGACAGAAGAAAGCATGTACTTGATCGTAGGCTGCTCAACTGCCAAGGAGATGTGGGAATGCTTGGAAGAAGCTTATCTTCAAGCAACAAAAGATAAGGAGTTCCAGCTCAAACAACAATTGCAAAGTGTGAAGCTAGGAAACCTACTACAACACAATTATTTACATGAGTAGTATTGTATTATAATTCAAATACCTTATCCTAGTCGACTCCTGCAATATACAGTAGCTTAGTTGTACATAACTTAGGATTTAGTAGTCTAGTCCTAGTATGACTCTAACTCTAACTCGTCAGCCTGCTTCGATGAACCTGTTCCTTTGACATGCTCCATCAGTCTTCAAGCTTCCTTCAACAACAATTTCTATCTTCCTATATCTTTTACCCATTAATTATTTTAAGATTTTGAGGATTAAACTTGGGTTTTGAGTCTAAACTTTGAAGGTTTTGTAAAGATTGAAGGTTTTGAATAAAATGGTGTTTTTAGATTAAATTCAATTCCATTTTCAATATGATTTTCATCGGTGGTTTCTAAATGCCTTGGGTAACACATTTTCGTATAAATTTTCAGATTCAAATCTCACTTTTAGAATTGGATCTTTTGGGTCAATTTGACCCCATTTTTCAAAAGTCTTGATATGTGTGTTGTTAGATTCAATTTCTTATTGTGATTACTTATTTGACTAGATTTCATTAATTTGGAGACCCAACAAAAGGAAATGCTCAAGTCCCAGAATGGTTGTTTGATGCAAATGAACTTCTGAACCTTTTGTTAAGTATATAAAATTTCGTATTTCTTTATTGTATGAGTTGGGAGTAATGAGATTTGGTAATGGAATTGACTTGTACATATTTGATAATTATAATTATAATTATGAAAGAGGGTAATAAAAAAGTAATTTGATGATATTGATGAATGTTTTGACTGATTCATTATTGAGGTTGTATCATGATTGTGTTAGTAAGGTCTGTGTATTGATATAAAAATTCATCATATTCTCATGATTTGTATGAACATGTCTATTTGCATTGATTCTAAAATATCGTGATGAGATCTTTTATGATTATGATGTCGAAGGAAAATGGTTCTGACGAGTGAGATATGTTAAAGGAAAATGGTTCTAACGAGTGAGATATGTCAAAGGAAAATGGTTCTGATGGATACATGGATCTTGCAAGTCCCCCATGGGTTATGGCTTGATATTCAGCGGATGTGTATGATAGGACAAATATTTATCACTATATTTGATATTTCATCTTGTTGCATTGCATATCATTAGTATTGTGAACCTTGTGATTATTTGTGTTGGGAATTGTGCTTGGAGCTTATGAACTTTGTGTTGATGACTTGTATGTGTTGAAAGGTTGATATTCATGCTATGTGTTGTATTAATTGTGAACTGCTAGGTTGTGATGATTCTGTGCAAGTTGTAGTCTTGGAGGTTCAGTTGGAATGGTTGGAGTACCCATATTCTATATTGCTTTACTTCGTGTTTAGTGGTCTGCTTGCTCAATACTGTGTTGTTTGGTACTCACTCCTTATTTCTACACTTGTGTAGGTTATGAGCCCGGATTTTCGTGATTATTCTCCCCTTCTTCCTCCGAGGCTTATTGTAGAGAGTTGAGAGGTAGTTGCTTGTTTCTCGACGGAATCTCTTACTCCTTTATATGGAATTGTTCTATTCTAGAAACAATAACATTGAGACTTATATTTACTTCATTTCTATTGTAATACATTAGAGGCTTGTACACATGATAACCAGATTTTAGGGGTTTATTTAAGTTGATTATGATTTCCGCATTTCTTTTTGGTGTTAGACTTTTATTTTTTATCTACTTCCGCATTTATCGTATTATTTGAGTTTTAGACTGACTTATCTTGGTGGGATAAGATGAGTGCCATCATGCCCAATTTTGGGTCATGACATCAGCAATTCAACACTCAACAACTACTAGTTCAAATCCAAATACAATGATCTATAAGACCATATGATGTGCTAAAAAGGAATAAAATAGGGGAGAAAAAGATACAATTTTGTGTTTCAAGATGAAAATGAATGATAATTATACAAAAAACATAAAAGAAGACTTACCAATAATATGTTTTTTAGAAAAAAAGTTAAAATATATATATTATAAAAGTTCAATTCTTCGATGCACTGGAGAATCGCAATCCTACATCGAACACTAAATCAAATCAAAATTTTGAAAAGAGACATCGAAATCAAACCAAAAAGTTGAAGAACCAAATTAGTTTGATTCGGTCCAATTTTTTTTCCGATATTTATGTCTACCCCTACTTTTATGGTAATTATTTAAGTTAATTTATTATTTTTATATTAATGACGCAAAACTAACTTTGAAAGTAGATCACTCTTCACCAATGCTTTCTTTCATAATAAGAAAGAATTGAATTAGCCTCAAAGAATAGAACTGTCGTTCGTAGAAAAATCAAATTGTATTAAAAGAAAAGGGGGATACAAAAAAGTAATAAGATAGGTGCACAAATCGATTAATTGTATCGATCGTATTCTTGAGTTTGAAATGAAAGGAGAAGTAATGTTGTTTAACACGAGAGTTGATTTATTTAAAAACATGAAAGATAGTTTCAAAAGGAAAGATATGCCATAAAGTCCACCTTGTTTTCTGCCCGAAAGAACCACTCACTACTAGTCGGACTAGTAGGGGCCTATTTGGAGACATACTTAATATGGTGTCTTTCGAACCAAACACAATGCTCGTTGGGTTATGGTACATATGGTGAAATTATTGAGGATTTTGGATAGTGTAGAAAAAAATAATAGTGTGGTCAATTGACATGTAATTTTGGCTAAAATATAGGAAATAAATTGAGGAGGAAAAATTTGAGCCACGTAATAACATAAAGACTTAAGAACATAAATAGATGAATAATATTATATTAAAGACATATTGGACCAATAGTAATACGAGAATGACCAAATGTCATCCCTCAATCTATATTTGGATTCTCAACTACGCACTTCAATTTTACGGGTCAACCCTTGAATTGTTTAAAGCTGAAATTATTATCCTCCTAAATGCTTACTTGACAAAGTGAGTGTATTTCACTCTCTTTGAGAGAGTGAGCACCAAAGATAATATTAAAATTTTATTTTAAATTTTTTTTCACTAATGCAAATATTTTAAATCATTTCCTTTTAACTTATGTTTTTCTTCTTCTCCATTTCTTCATAGTAATAACATAGATCAAATTTCTCCATCGTTCACCATCCCTAACATGTCGCCGTCGCTGCCGCCACCATCAACTTTTCTCAAATTATGACATATTTGAAGCAATCATCAATAGTAATATCATGATAAAAGTGTTCAAATTAAAACATGTTTTAAAGTATTTGCACTGTTTAATTTTGATTGATTTACCCAGTAAAACGAAAGTGAAAAAATTGAGAGAAAAATCATTGAAGAAACAAGATTTGCAACAAGTTGTGAAGTTAGGGAGAAAAGATTTGAATCCCCTGCTAATAGATAAGCTAGGTGTTGAGTTTCAAAAAATCCAGATGAAGATCTTAAATAGAAAAAGTTAGATGAAGGAAAAAAAAAATATGCGAATGATGGAGATATGAAACTAATGGGGTTGGAAGCATGAACAATTGAGAAATATTATAAATGAAGAAGATAAAAATGTGCTAGGGTGTTGAATTGTAGTTGTTGAATTAGGGAGGTGATAAAGGTGGAGGTGAAGGTGGTGGCGACGATTTCTCATACGAATTCGAACTGGTAAAAAGAATGGAGCCCGAAAAATTCACCCTGTGAGAAAGATTAAAAAAAATAGAAGAAGACCCCTAATGTATTCCCCAATATTTTTTCCAAATCAAGCTTTCACAAAAAAAAATAATTAGGGTTACAAAAAGGATTGAAGAAGAAAGGATAAAGAAGAGGGAAGAAAAAAAAGTTCTTTAGAAAAAGATTAATGGGTGAAATACACGTATCAAGCGTGTGTTTTTCACCACAAGGCAGATGACTGATAATCACATTTTAAGGGTTATTTATTCCATTTTAAAGTAATTTAAGGGGTAGCAGGACCTCTGTAAAATATAAGTATGTAGTTGAAAATCTGAATATATAATGAGAGGCTATTTAACTATTATCTCATAGTAACAAAGGGCAATATCACAATAACAAAGAACAATATATTTTTTTTCTCAATTATTTACCATGAAGCAAATTTATGAAAATTATTTTGCTAGGCAAAATAGACTAGAATTTATTCTTAATATTTAAACATGAAAGATCCTAATAACATAATTAGAATGTAACATTATTATATTGTTTTGGATAATAAACATTGTAAATAAGTGGTATGTTATCCATGCATTTGATGTTTATAATAAGATTTGAGAAGATAGTAAAGAATAACAAAGTAAAAGCATTTGAAATATGTTTAAAAGAGAGAACAAATTATAATTTTTTCGTATTTTACTCAGCTAGTATTGATATATAGTCAACTAGTTAGGCAATCAATAATATAAATTGAAGTAAATAACAAAAATGTCAAGTGCAGAAAGCAAGTGACACTCAACTTGTATCACTTGAACCTTTTGGGTATCAGCTTCAGAGTCGCTTTTGATGGAAATGCTAACTAAACATGTCTTCTCGAGTCTGGATCCTTCAAGATTGATTGAGTTCCTAAAAAAATTTATCTATTCGAGCATTGCATTCTTCTTTCATTCCGATTCTACCGGCTTATCAAAGCTTAAAGGCCTTCATGAGTTCTCTTGAATCGTCATTTCTAGACCCATTTACATGACTGTCACTATGGTTCTCTGTTCTAATATTGTTAGATAACTCCTTTCGTCGCGTTCTATTCACTTTCCAACATAGCATAATTTTTGGACAAATCAAATCCAACAATCCTAATCATGTTTTGAGCATTATCATTGAGGGTAGGAGTCCTTCCAAAACAATGAGACACCTGTAGAGAAGTACCTTGATCATATGCAATTCGAGTTTCTCTAATTATTGGATCAACTTCATGATTGGTGGGATTATCCAAAAATGCCATTGGTTTGCTCAATATTTTCTAGTGTCATCCATTATATCAATCGACACTTTAGCTTCACAAATATAAAATTGTTAGCAAAGAATGAGTAGAATTAAAATAATATCATAATTGCCTAGCCTTAGGTGGGCGGCAATGTGACTGTCCTTAAAAAAGTACAGTTGAATTTATTACGTGATTTTAAGGACACGTGAATATTGATCTGAAGCAATGAATAGGAATATATCAAAAGTAATTAAATAAGAATATCAATAAATATAACTTGAATAACTTGAATCCAATGATATCTTTTGATGAAGATGTCTTTTGAGTAGATTAGTACTTGAAAAACAATACAAGTCTTGAGAAAAAAAAGTAAATAAGAATATTAATGTTTTTCTAATAGTGTGTAAATCAATTGTTACATTCAGAATTGTATCCTTCGACATGAAGGTTAGACTCCTTTTATAGGGGCCGAGAGTCATTTCCTCTTAATTTACATTAATTGAAAAAAATGATATTAATGCTAAGAAAAAAACAATCGACATTTCCTCCATAGCAAATCTATAACTAATATTATTTGCTTGTCTTTCCTTCGAGTGTTGTATTTTAGTTAGGTCTCATTCTTTCGGAGTGAACATAACTTTTTACCTTCAAAATTTAACTATAACATATCCAATCTCTCACGTGTCTTTAATTAACTTGATAACATACCTTGTCTCTTTTATTTTATGCAATAACATTTGAGAATTGAATTGAATAATAAAAGTAGTTGTAGTCACATCATGTTATTACCACTTCTAATTAAAGAAGAATCAACACTATTAAAAAGTGGAAAAAATAAAAATTGGGAAGTATAGATCATAGAAATACAAAATCCCAGTCTTTTGACTTTCTTCTATATATCTTCCTCCTGTCTTCTTCCCTAAAACAAAGCCCTCTTTGAACTTCAACTTCTCCTTCAATCTAGCAAATTTTTTTCTCTAAATTTTGTCCCTTGTTCTTGTTTTGGTTCAATCCAACAGGAAAATGATGATTTGGAGAAGTAAAACCCTATTTCTTCTTGTAATTTTGGGAATTTTTTTGACCCAAATTGAATCTCTAAGATTTGAACTGGAATCGGGTCATACAAAATGCATAGCTGAAGAAATCAAGGGTCATTCCATGACTGTTGGCAAGTATCACATCGTTAATCCAAATGAAGGTTATCCTTTGCCTGATACCCACAAAGTCACCGTCAGGGTAAATACACTTTTTTTGTTTTGCGCAGATTTATATCAGCTAGGTTACAAATGGGTTTATGCTTATTTTTCAAATTAGCAACTGGGTTTACTTAATTGAAGCTTTATTCGTCAATGGAAACAAACTAGTTCTTCTTATGGTGATCGTCTGCATAGGCTGAGACGCCAGAACCCGGATTTGAAGCTGATGGGTTCTGAATTTTAGTGTTTTTAAGTTATTGAGTTTTAAATTAATAATTTTTCAAATAAATACAGGGTTTGAAAAATGACAATAGTATAATTAGATTAAAAATTATAAAACAATATAAAAGATTTTAAGAGTTTATTTTTGTGTAGTTCTTGATATAAAAATCTTAATTTTAGACTAGTACAAGTTTTTCACCTTTGGATGATAGATGCATTGATGGGGATATGCTAGATTTTGTAAAGCTTCATTTTGATATTATGGTTGGACAAATATTCTGGAGTCAACTGCAAAAATCTTTAACCTAGTTAATTAAGTTCTGTTTGGTTTTTTGTTTTATGTATTTGTAATGTAACAATAGAGGAATGTTGATACATTTAGTCATTTGATCAATCAGTTGACTATATTTCAATCCCAAGTTAGTTGAGATCTGCCATATGAATCCTGTGTAAGTTCTGCTGAATTCAGACCCATCTTATGCCAATACTGTATTATTTGTCCTGATGCATTTGTTCTGATGGTTTCATATGCTCAAAGTTTGAAAATTTGTCCTTGTTCTCCGATATACCTTTGATTATCTGGATTTCTTCTGGTGTTTTGTGCTTTAGGTAACGTCTGCACAAGGGAATAGCCATGCCCATCACTACGCGGAAAATGTTCATGAGGGGCATTTTTCTTTTGAGACTGCGGAAGGTGCAGACTATCACACTTGCTTTACTGCTGCTGATCACAAGCCTCCGGTTAAGTTGACTATTGATTTTGACTGGAAAAGTGGCGTTGCAGCTAAAGATTGGACAAATGTTGCCAAGAAAGCCTCTGTTGAGGTAAGCACTTATTTTTCTTTTAATTTGCGTACCTGTGTAGCTCAATTTCATATTTATCAGGTTCCTTCTCTCTATTTTGTCTGGACAAATGTTGGCAATTGACATCCGTTGACCCCTGTATTCATGTAATATTTAATTTTCTTGAAATGTGTCTGTGTCTCCTTCTGGTTTTGAGAAAATTAATGACTATTTTATAGCAAATAGTGCTGCATACATTCTATAATTCGTAATGTTGAATATACTGTTCAGTGAAAGCTTCTAAATTTCCCTGAACTTTTAATGTTGTCTTGTTTGATAGAAGCATCTTGTTTAGTTTGATCAGTAAGGTATCAGATTTGGGGGGCTCTTTTGTGCTGTTACAAAATTTGTGATTCTTTTTACGGAAAAGGGCCAAACATTCATTTTCTTAACTGATTGCAAAATCCTAGTTAAAAGACAACAATATTGAAGGAATAGAAAGGAATCAGGGTGGGGGTTCATAATCAGGTATTCAGATTTAATTATATGGGTGTGTCGGATCAATTCATATGGGTTGGTTACTTTAATTCACATTGGATTAACACCTGAACCAATCATACACTTCCACATCCCTGAGAATACAACTACTGCTAGTGATGTTGTGAGGCAGCTGGGCGATATCTATATGGTGCAGTGTCGCTAATTTTCTTCTCTGCCAACAGAAGTTAGGCTTAAAATATATTCTACAGAACTGTGCAACTTAGATATCAAGAATGTGATTGGCCAAAAGGTTTTTACTTCTCCATCCCAATTTATGTGATGGTTTTGACTAGGTATGGAGTTTAAGAAGGAAAGACTTTTGAATTTTTTGATCTAAAACAAGCCATAGATATTGTGTGGCTATAGATCATCTCATTAAGGTTAAAATGGAGGTTAAGTTGAATTGTTACTAAATATAGAAATGTGTTATTCTTTTGGGGAGTAATTAAAACTTTTTCACAAGAAAGAGGAAATGAGTTAAAAATATAGAGATCATCACCTAGAGATAATTGGTGAGCTAATAATTGTTGTTTTAATAGCTGTATTCCTTCATCAAAAGAGATATACTTAGATTAGACAATGTCACCTCTTTGAGACTTTGACCATTTATTACTTAATCAGGAAAAAAACCTCGTCGCCTGTTCTAATTTCTCAATAAACTCAATTGAAGTTTCACAGACATCATTGTCCATTGGCAGTTGCTTAATTTAGTTCATCTCAGAATGTGAAGTGTATACTTAAATACCCAAAGTACTTTCTTGTTCTTAGAAAATTTTCAATTATTTATCTATTTCTGATAATGATAACAAGTTCTATAAATAGAATTGACTGCACAAGTTGTGTGGTCAAGCCCAAAATTAGAATTACAAGATGGCTCCTGATACCTCTCTAAATGTAATCTAAAGCATCAAAAATATTGTGTCTCTGCTATATGTTCTTGTTTACATTAAAATTAAAACAGGACTAGATAATTCATTTTGAACTTCTGGATGGAGCTTCCTTTATCTTCAAAGCATCTCTGATTTATTTCTTCCCTTTTGTCCACCAGATGCAAGCTGGGACAATCCTCTATTTCTCTTTCTGTTCGGCAAATCTGCCCTCCCTATCCTAAGTGACTATAGATAGTCTCTGGTGTCAGCTATTTCCCACTTTAAATCTTGAGTTGCTTAGGAAAGTTGGCCACAAATATCTGATGGATTTCCAAAAACTTACGCCATAAAGGGTGGGGACTGGTTTGGTAATCCAATTGGAATCCTCATCATATTTATTTCTGATCACCTCCTTCCATAGAGAATGTTCTTCAGAAGCCATTCTCCACTGCCACTTCATTAACAAACTCTGATTCTGGGTTTTTCGATTGAAAAGACCTAGCATACCTTCCTTTTTGCTCTCAAGGTCTCCCGTCTGATCAGGTATATCTTTTTCGTATCATAAGAAATTTCTTCTTTTAGGCATCTAGTCTCTTGATAACATTAGAGGGGACATGGAACAAGGACTGTCTGGGCATGACATCTAGTAGACTAGTACATTGTTCAACAGGATTAGTCACCCCCCTAGTGACAAGTATTGGCTTTCCCAGTTTGATAGTTTCTTTTCACACTTCTCAAGAATCCTACTCCAGATTCCTATTGATTTCCTTTCATCTTCAATGGCATATCCAAGTATACTGTAGGAAGCTCACTATTTCTTCCCTAGGATTTCAGCCAAGTTATGTAACTAAGGTACTTCATTGACTGGATAAATACAACTCTTGCCCCAATTTGTGTAGCCCAAAAACTGTTTCAAATAGAATAAAGATAACCTTTAGCATTCTGATTTGTTCCTTTTCAGTTTCACAAAAAACAATGTGTCATCAGCATATTGGAGGTGGGCGATTTCCATTATGCCAGCAGAGCAGACTTAGGATTCACTTTGAAACCCCTGATCCATTCCTTACTGGAAGCATACTTGAGATTAAAATCCTCAGCATTTCACTCATTCTTGTAGTCAGTATTCTTTGAGTTTTAAGACCAAATATCAGGAGAAACTTAGAATTAGTATTTTCTTAAGATAAAAGAAATTGTACTCCAATTGTAATGCAGTGTATAAGATAGACTGGATTATCTAAAAGAGTTTGGTGTCTTTAAGGGGGTTATTTGGTCCTTGTGTATTTAATGCTAAAATATTTTAGGGAAACAGCTACAATTTGCAACTTTTGCATCAAGCAACAACACACATGCTTTCATCTAGCAACTCTCAACTCTTATGTTATCATTGAAGAAGTACTCTAAGCATATTCCATTGATCAAGCCTAGGCTTTCTTAAAATAACTCAGTAACATCAAATAGAAACAAAAGAAAAAGGAACATCATTTTTCTCAAATTGATTTATTATTTCCATGCAAAGCGAAGCTCGGTATCTAAGTGGAGAAGGGTAGAGGGGTGGGCCCATTATCTACCGAGTTTAGAAGGTTGTGATTGGTCCAAAGGGCGAGTCACAAACAAATTTCTCGGTTATCAAAAAAAGAAAAGATTTATTAACTAGGTACATTGTTCTTTTTCTTTTGTTTTGTTGGTTCATATGACAAACTCTATCCCTCTAAACATCCCGCTCAAGATCCAACTTCCTTCCTTTTTTCAACTCTTCTCTGTTGCTGACTCGAACTTCCAGCCTCTTGGTTAGATATGCAGGCCCTCTTGGCTAAGCTATTCCTTGCATGTCACTAGGTACCTAACTGTTTTATAATGCACAACGGGGCTATATCGTTTTGCTTAGAGTTTCATGGCTCAGTGTGCAGTTAACTCCTGAATTGTGAGCTTTTTGCTGGCTGGTGGGTAGTTGAAAAAAATCTTAAGCTCCTCAAACACAAGGTTCTGAAATCCATTGATTTTTTAGTTAGCAATACCACTGCATAAAGTTATCTCTGTGTTTCATGTGAAGTGCCATCATTCACTAAAAACATCCCTCTATTACTTTCTTCAACCTTTTAAAGATTTGATTATGTTAAGAACTTCATTCCATCCATCTTGTCCCGAACAACTACAAGTGAAAACTCAATTGAAGTCGTACACGTGATCATCTCTTAAAGCTTGTTTTGTCGGTTTTCTTGCCTTTAGTTACGTTAATCCTCTATTATCTAAAAATTGCTGGCAGAATTGTAATTAGTCATATTCCAACATTTGTGTCGAGGTACATCAACCTTGTTACATGTAGTTCTTGATGACTGCATTTTCTAAAAATGATTTAGACATGCGTAATGATTTTTCATCTTTGCTCTTACTAGGCAATGGAATCAGAACTAAAGCATATGCTTGAGATTGTTCAAGGTGTCCACGATGAAATGTTTTATCTCCGAGAAAGGTGTGTTTAATCTTACCTTATTGTTATCTATCCAAAACTCATGAATCAACACTAAATAATTAACGAGTCGATATGTTGACGTGCCACAGGGAAGAAGAAATGCAGGAACTGAACAGAGATACCAGCTATAAATTGGCTTGGATGACTGGTCTGTCAATTCTTATATGCTTGTCTGTGGCAGGTTTGCAAGTGTGGCACTTGAAGACTTTCTTTGAAAAGAAGAAGCTTATATAAGTTATTCTGATTTCAAAATTCACAGTTTCTGCTGTACAATTTTATTTGGCATACACGACTTAGTCGAAAATTGACTCAAATGTGTAATATTTCTAGACTATTTATTTGTCAATGAAAACTCTTTTAGTTTGATTACTAGTGGCCCTCTCTCCCAACCATCAGAAATAAAGTGCACTGGTTTTGGGTCTTATCAACACAATCCCTGCATTACTATTATTGGATGATTGGTATTTTGTTCTAAAAATTACTTTCTGTTTCAAAATAAGCGGTGTTTTCGATTTGTGCATACCCCTTAAGAAAACTACACACTCCTAGAGAGTCCTAAAGAATACTCCTTCTAATTCATATTACTTGACCCCTATTGATTTGACACATTCATTATGAAAGTTTTAATTAGAGCTAATTTAGAGGTATATTTTACTAAATTAATCACCACAAACAACTTGTAGGCTGCTTCATTCTCTAGTTTCTGCTCAATAATGTGGGTTTGTTTCTGTGTTCCTAGAGGCATGAAAAGCTGCATATGCTATACCAAAAATTATGGAGAGTTGCAAGTTTTTTTCTGATGGATCAATTTTTTTTATGTGATTTCAGTCAAATTAACCGAAAAATTCTACAAAGGATTTTTGTTGAAGAAGATGAAGAATAAGAAATTGTCCAAAGGGTTTCTGGAAAAAAAAAAATCCTCTTCTTCTTTTGGAAATGTTGTCAAATCTAAATGTTTGAAATAAGTCTTTGTTATAGAAGTTAAAAAAAAGAGGAATTTGAGAGTTTTGATTAACTTAGTGTAACTTCTCTTTTGATTTTGGTTGCTTTTGGTCACCATTTGGGTTATGAATGAGTTAAAATTGTGAAAGATGGGTAGTTTTTTTAATTGTGAATAAAAATTAAATTAAATTTGGGTAGGCCGTTAAGATTATGATACTTGTTCGTACGTTTATTCTAAGGGTATATGCATTCCAAAATATTGACGGTAAGGATATATACAATCCAAAAATATAAAGAAGGGTATTAACGTACCATTTATTATAGTTTAGAGGTATATTTGTTCTTTTTTTTCAAAAATTTTTTTCTTGCAAAAATGGACTAGTAAAATAGAATATTTATTTTTGTTATAGGGGTCAAATCAAAATGAAACAAAGGGGGTAAGAATTGTTTTTACTAATTTATTCTTAATTGATGTCTTGAAAAAGAAGTAGCTCTTTAATGATTTTTTGTTATGTAAAATTTTATTTATTTAAACAAGGATAAAATTAGAAAAAAAAAACAAATGTGTTCTCTTAATTATTTTTTATTACATCAGAGGTAGGAATAGAGGCGTATTTAGGATTTTGGCAAGATGAAGCATAATTACGAAAAAATGCATCTTAAATATAAATTTGATCGATTTGACTTTTAGGTTCTTAATATGAACTATTAAATTTTAAAAATTATAGGTCCAAAATATATAATACTATTACTTTTACACCAATCAAAAATATTTATGGCCAGAAAGATCCTCAAGCCTGTAGATCATAATTTACCAAAATGACAAGAATTCAAGAATTGAGATTGAATATTACGACAACAAATAGTGGACTAAAAATAGCATTAGTGCTATGCATGATTATGGAAAGTATCATACTTCTAATGAACATGGGATAACCATTTGACTAATCACTAATCATGACCTCTAGGCTCTAACAACTAATTTCAACTCAAAATCATACACTAATTAATAGTAGATAAGATAGCAATTTAGTGCTACATGCAAGACATGCTAATTATATTATGGCAAATATCAGGGGCAGAGCTACAACCATTCAAGGGTGGTCAGCTGAACAACCTTCACTGGAAAATTATATCATATGGAGGTCAAATTCTGTATTTAAGGAATAAATAATTAATGTTGTACAACCTTGACATAAACTCTTCCGTGGTGCGGCGGTTAAGCGTGTTCATTTCCACCCTAGGTGCGCTGGATCAAATTCCACAGAGCGCACAACATTTTTAGTTTTATTTTGAGAGCAGAACACAACCTCACACACCATTATTATGTTCCTCAAGTTTCTTAATTATTAATATTACAATTTTAATAATATGAGTAACATATATGAATACATTATTTTAATTTTGAATATTTAGATATCATGTAATTCTAATTTTTATCTAGGATATAATGCACTTTCGAATGGGGAAAACAAAAAAGCCAATATTTTACTTTAAAAATTTGTATTTATATATGTTAACAACTTTAAAACCAAAGCTAAAATCAATACATGCGTTTTATCTTCTTCTTTTTTTAAGATATTTTTTTTCTACTGGTGTGATTTATGTTTCGTAAAGGTAGACGCATTTGTTCTATCAATATTTCACTTTAAAAATAATAATCATATATTTTTATCATATAAAATAAATTCATCAAAAAGAAAAATAAAACTCGATTGTTTATATTTGATATTGACAAATGTTGAGATGGTTCATGGTAGAATCCCTAGGTTAAACAAATAACATTCAACTCACTTATTAAAAAAATAATTCTTGAACACCCTTGATGAAATTTTTGGCTCTGCCACTGGTGCCCGCCCCACCCCATTGCCATCCCTTCCCACAATACCCCCTCTAGATACGCCCCTGGGTAGGGAAGTGAAGATGGGCAGGGGATCAAAAAGTAGAGATTGGTGAAAGTTTAGGTGACCAACCAATTGAATTATTAAGATCCCCTAAATAAATAAATGTAATTCTTAATTTTGTGAAACACATCTTATTTTGAAACAAAATGAATAGGTGGATACTTGTTACTCCTTCCCTCCACTCTTACTTATTCAATTTTAGCATATGAAGAAAAAAAATATCTTTTTTACCCTTTAATATTAACTACGCTATTGAAAGTTCATTGAGATTATGCATTTCATTTATTATTTCTGAAGAAATCGATTGTATTACCATCTCTCATAAACACCAAGTACAAAGTCTATTGTGGACAAGTAAAAATGGATGGAAAAAGTATTATACAATGTAAATTTTTTGTATATTCATAAAAGTTATTAGATGAAACTCTTTAATATTTTAACTGAAAAAATTTAGTTATTTTATTCGAGATTACACTAGAAAATTTTAGTTACTTTATTCGAAATCACGCAAGATCCTTTTTCTTACTTGCTTTCATGATCGAGTTAAGAAAAGAAATGACTTGAATGATACGATTCTTCAATCATCCAAGAATGATATAGGCTTCCCGCAAATCGATGATTTGAGATTTTAGCTTCAAATTGAATAATCATTAAATAGAACAATTCAACATGATTTGATTAGGATCAAACTAAACCACAACGCATCATATTATAGATACAGTTTAACATGTCAACTATTAAACAACTTATTAGAAATATAAAACATCTAATTGAAAATGTCACGAAAATCCTCACTCTTTGAAAGTGCCCTCGACATCAAGGAACAAGTATTAAGATGTATGTATGGCTTGTTTAGATCATGAGCTAATACAAAATCAAGAAAACGATTTCCACAATATCAATAATCAGTAAGGGGTTGTTTGTTAGGGAGTATTAGGAGAAATAGTCCATGTATTATGTATAATATTATTTAGTACTATGTTTGGCAGAAATTTTGGGCCTATGTTTAACTAATCCATGAATTAGTTATACACCCTACATGTTATTATAAGATGTATTACTAATACCTTCCATTTGGTGGTATTAGTAATACATAGAATTTGAGATTAATCTATGTAAAGACAAAATTATCCCTCAAATCATTTTATTTATTTTCTTAATTTTATGTTTTATTAATGTACTAGTAAATTTATTTAAATAATTAGCATACAAATTTTATTATTTAGAGAGAGTTGTTTGTTGCTAAATAAGTCCAATACAACTCAATACAATATTGTGAGTTATTCATTTACTAATTGAAAAGACAAATATAACACCAAATAACGTTTGTGATCTTAATTGAATGCATTATTTGTTGATATATATATATATGTGTGTGTGTGTGTGTGTGTGTGTGTGTGTGTGTGAGTTTCTAATTATTTGTATTTTGAATAATTTATAAAAATGGTATACATATTAGAACTACATTTTACAATTTTTATGTGTAAATATAGATGGTTTATTCGATTTTACTATTGTTTACCGTCTTCTTGGTTTTAAAGTAGATAGTATAAATCTTTTAAATTAAAAATTGATGTTTTGTGAGTGACCAATTTATTAAGATGACAATTATCTACCCTCAAATAATTCAAGTGAGAAAATAGCAAACATGGCAACAAAATTATTCTTCTCCTAGCTAGTTAAAAAGGCCATAAAAAAATACTATTGTCCGACAATTATCTACCTTGACCCAATACACGAAATAGAAAATCCTATAATAATTCAAGGGTATAATTTGAAAGTTTTTTTTGTGTGTAGAGTTTTAATTTAAACACAAGATGAGGTGGGAATCAATGAACCAAACACTTAATAAACAATAAACCCTGCATTATTTATCCCTACACTACACATCCCTGCATTACTAATCCCGACATTACTAATCCATGCGTTATTAATCTTTGTACCAAACGATCCCTAAAAGGATAAAATGGAAAAAGAAACTCCATCATTATTTAAAGGAAAAAAAGATGAATATATCCCTGAACTATCAAAAATGATATATGAATACCCTCTATTATATTATTTAGACACTAGTATCCTTGCCATCCAAAAAATGGATCATTTGTGTCCTTCACTCTAACGGTTGGACACGTGTCGTCATCCTATGCATCTACCCGAAATATTCACTAAATTTAAACCCACAAAGAAAATCACCCAAAATTTAAACAATCCACCCTAATAAAATTCACCCGTTACTATCACCTAATAATATACCCAAACAAACCAAAATACCCCAGATTCTCTCTACTCAGTCGCGACAGAAAAATTCGAGCTCGTCGGTGTTCTTCGTAGATTCTTCTTCGATCTTTGCTTCTACTAACAGAATCAACCTCCGATCATAGGTACCATGTTTTCTCCGTCAACTCACATTCTCTTGTACTGTTTATGTTCAATTTTTGATATTTGTCATTTGTAGTGTGTAAGGACGTTGGGGTTGAGTATCGATTTTCACTGATATCGAGAATATTTTTCTAGAATCTGTATTTTATAGTGATTTTTAGGGGTTTGTTCACGTTAATTTTTTAAAAGGGATTATTCTGTTTTTCTAGGGTTTTACTTTGATGTCGTTTTCAAAGATTTGTTAGGGGTTTGTGCACCTTTATGTTTAAGAAATGCTCTTTTTGTTTGTCTTCATACCGTGTTTCAGATTTATTGCTTGTTTACTGCCATTTTTTGAGATTTATTGATTTGTCTATCTTCTTCTTTTGTTGATTTGTCTATTCATCGATTTGTTTTTTTCTTTTTCTTTTGTATACTATCTTATTTATTTATTTATTTATCTTCCTTTTCTTTTGTCTACTATCTCCTTTATTTATTGATTTATTTCTCTTTTTATTTTGTCTACTATCTTCTTTATTTATTGATTTATTTGTTGCTTGTTTGTCTACTTGTTAGGGTTCCCTATTATTTATCGACATCCTGTAAAGTTAGATAGGTCCATAAGAACTAGACAAATTGATTTATATAATTGATATTCTTGTTAGGATTTTCCCCTGATTTTCTTACCATATTTTAAGTTTTTTTTTTCTTTAAAAAAATCAAAATATTATTATAAATGTTTGAACTTTTTCTGAAAGGAAAATATAATTCTCTTCCATATTTGGTTATTCTTTCCTTAGAAGAAAAAATTGGAGATTTGTAAATTGAAGATTCATATCCTCATAGCATAACACAATAATATCCACAATGTAGACATTTAAGAATTTTGTTTATGGGGAGATTTATTCTCTCAATAGTTTTAATATTTTTCTTTTATATTAGTTTCCATACAATAATTTTATGTTGTTAGTTAGTATAAGTTTTTTTAATCTAATTTATCACCGTCTTGTTTTGCAATTGTAGGCTTCAGCATGACGCCCTGATTACCTTCGAATCCAACAAGTGGTATCAGAACACATGGTTTAATGATTTAATTGAACAAAGTTGAAGACTGGTTTAAGTGGTTTCAAATTAATTTGCAACAAACTTGATGATAAACAAGATTTTTGTCCCGCTACATGTGGAGAAGAGATTTAAACCATGTTGACACCCAATTTTGGCCTAACATTTTCAAAATTCGTAACTTTTAAATTTTATTTATTTAATTGTTCAAAATACATTTTTTATAATTTTAAATAAGTTTATCGATAACTATCTTTATTTGTCAAAATTTAGGATTTTTTATCAGTTAATTTTGATTACATTATTTTTTGTCATAGCCGGTTAAATACGTTCAAATATTTGTTCATTTTGATTAAATGGTTATTTCTGTTAAATTGCATTTTTTACATTTTATTACCTACGTTCATTATACTTTTTAATAATAATTTTATTTGTTACATTTGTTAATATTAATTTTGATATTTTGCACAGTTTAGAAATTCATTCGAATATTCATGTATAGATATTTTTAAAGGTTAGTGATTTTGGCGCACGGTTTTAAAAGAATGGTATTGTACTATAAGGTAATTTTTTATTTTCTATATAAACAAAAGCTTATTCATTAGGTCAAGGGTGGTGAATTTTTTTTACAATGGAGTTGGAAATTTTCAAATTTCATTCACAAAAAAGAGGTCTACTATTCATTACTTTTTCGGTCACCACCACCCCGAATTCCGACCAAGCTCCGACAAACCAAAAAACCCATTCATTTCCCCCTTTTTCCGGCAAGAAGCACAACACCATCATCGCTGCAACAACAGCCAAACGATTCCCTTTTCCGGTGACCCAACAACTACCAAACTTGTACCAAAATCACCCATGTCCTTCCTTGCTCAACCCATTTTCCTCTCTTTCTTGTTGCTGCCAGCAAATAGTGGCCGAAAACAAGCTCAGAAAATACCATTTTTTGCACTTGAAATAACCAGCTCGCACAACCAGACCAAAACCCTCTTTGTTTTCGTCCCTTTTCCAGTAAAATAGTCACTGAAAATGACCCCCAAAACCCCTTTCTTCTCCAACCCAACCCCTATCTCCTTTTCTGGCGAAAACGGAACCATCTCTGTTCAACCACCACAGCTCCGTGAGCTCACCTGAAATAGCAACCACAAACCACCATTACTCCACCCACCAAGCTCCAAAAAACGACCCTAAAACCACCGGAAAGAACCACCAAACAACCAACATAAATAGCTCCTAAACCTCATCCATTTTCGACCCAAACCACTGCCAAACAGCCGTTCCTCCATTTCGACACCCAATTTTGATCAACCTTTAGCAATTTCATGAATGTTATTCGATTAAATACATATTTTGAAAATATTATGAGTTAAAAATTTTAATCGATTTCGTCTAAAAAATGATATATTTAGTATGCATGCTTTATAAAATATTATTGTAAATACTATTAAAGTATTTTAAAATTATTAGTAAAACTCAAAATAATTCAAATATTTTAAAATTTAAGTGACTTTAATTATATAAAATATTTATAATATTTGTAGTATTTTAATTGGATAGCATTTCTTTAATTTTCCTCAAAATTGTTTAAATGTTAACCTATTCTATTCTAATTCCTTTCAATTACAACCTCCTTAATTCCAATTGTATTTCAATTCTAGCCAATTTTTATTTCAATTTTGGCCAATTCAAATCAAATCTAATTTGGTGTTAAGATTTCATCTTTTAATTTGGAGCGTCCGTCATTTGAGATTGGATCTCAGCCCCTCATCTCTTGTAAAATTAACGGTTGAGATCGAATCCTCTTATTTCCTATTTTAAAACTAAGCCCAAAAAGGGTTGTTAGGTCGTGCACCTAAAACCTATTTTGTGAAAAACGAGGCGCGATAGAATGACGACTCCACTGGGATATTAGATTCTTACCATTACGTGTTTCATGCTTATATGGGGTTTACTTTATTTGGTCATTTCATTGTTTGTTTGTTTATTATTGTTAAATACTTTCATGCTTAATCACATATCTATTTCCTTATTTGTTGGATTTCTTACATGTTTATATCTGTTTATTTATGTATGTATTTATTTATTTACTGCTTTCTTTAAAATTGTTTATGTGTTATCGGCTTTTCATCTACATGCTAATTGTTACTGCTTTGATAAATTGTCATTCCACTCATACTTCCCCCAATTGGGACCCTCTTCCTTTTTTATATTTTTTATCGTGATGTTGTGACTTTGCACCTCTCACAACTACTCCAATTCTCTTCAAACACCCAATTATAGAGAGTCGGCATTGTGTGGACGGAACAAATAGTTTTACTACCGGAAAACCACGATCCTTCTCGCATAGAATCCCTTTCAAGTCCGTGTCAAGCCAACTCTTAGAAAGTTTACTTAGGTCATACATGCTGCATAAGCCCGAGGTGGTTTGACCCTTGGTATCAATCCGCACAATTAGTAGTCACCCTATCGTCTAAAGGGCCCCAACACCCTTTAGAAGAATTGCATATTTATGTGTCAATGTGATTCAATAATTAAATTAAGCCAAACTTTGCCAAAATGGAGTTCAGAAGTCGTTTGTTGTTTTGTTTGCAGAGTCATGGACACTTTTAACTCCCCAAACCCGCAGATGGTCGTAGAGGTGAACTACAAGCTAAGGAACTGGTGGATTGATATTAAGAGAAACCGCAAAAGAGAGATTCGTCAATTGNCTCGAAAAAGGCTTCACTTGGAAATTTCGGATTTTGATACGGTTGCTCTAAAATTTGGGTTAGACCCATTTCCCACTCAATTTGACCCCCTAAACAAGAATATGAAGTCGAATTTTCGAAAAACAAAACGGATCTTTTTATAAACACTAAATAAGTTTCCGGTAACTTCCGAAGCACATTTTTAAGAACTTTTGGGTCAAATTCAAATATAATCATTTCATTAAGTTCTCGACTCCAAACTCACATGTGAGGCTCTAGTTTCACTCTATCATTTTCCGAGTCGTTACACCACAAAAGAGAGATTCGTCAATTGCTGGGCGGTCTTACCTACCTCATATTTGTCATCCCAAACCCCCACCTGATTTGGGCCTTGTTGGAATTTTGGGACCCTGTGATGATGGTCTTCAAATTTGTGGATTTTGACTTGGCACCAACGATTGAGAAGATAAGTGGTTTCATTGACCTGTCATACCACGAGTGTGAAATGATGGTACCATATAAGCCATCATCAAGGGAGTTCTTAAAAAGTCTGGGAATGAAAGCAAATCCAACCTTGCCTTCTTTAGACCTTGGGTGGATTCATTTTGACTTTCTATATTCACGTTTTGGCCGAGAGGACAATTATTACTCTTTTAGTGATGAGTTTGAGTGCTCCGTCGAGGAATGGGAAACATATCATCTAAACGCCTTTGCCATTGCCCTCTTAGGATCCCTGATTTTTCCTAAAATAGGGGAAAGGATTGACACAAGCTTGAGTTATGTGGTCCAAGATTTAGCTCAACGAGAGGATGAACCTAGGAAAACCCTAGTACCCATGATCTTGCCGGAAATAATGAGGAGTCTGTCAGCATGCGTCGATGGTCGAATGTTTTTCGAAGGATGCAACATTTTGCTGCAATTATGGGCTATTGAACACTTCTACCTACGGTCTGACGTGGTAGACATCTTTCTTGGTTATGGCAACAAGATTGATAATCATCCAAGAAGAATGGTAGCTTTCACCGCCCCTATTGGATTCGTGGACTGGAAGATATTTTTGACAGATCTCGAGAATGGCCGCATCCAATGGAAGCTCCATTGGTTGTCCACCCCTCATGCAATAGTAAGAGGTGATGACCGATACTTCATTGAGCTTATTGGCTTAAAGGGTGTTCAACCATACGCTTCTCTTCGAGTACTTCGTCAATTTGGGCGAACTCAAGTAATACCACTCCGATCTGACATGGAACAGTTTAAGTATGAATTTGGATTAGATAAGCCACAAGTCCACAACATACTCCGAAGATGGGAACGGGTGTTGACCATTCCTATGGGTGCACGGCAAGCCTTATGCACACACGAGTATTACATATGGATCCTAAAAGAGGTTAAAGACAGAGAATTGAGTGGGGAATGATACTATGAGATCACTGATGAAAGGGAAAACATATGGGCACGCAACGTATTGAAGATCGGGCATGAAGTCATTCCCTATACAAGAAGTCAATTGGCGCCAAGCTCTTGGAACCGATATCTTCAAGATTTCAGATTTTAGGATGACTTTCCTATTGTTACCTCGTTCCCTTAGTTTATTTCAGTTTTTCAATTATGATGTATTGTTCGAATTTTATAATAAATAAAGTTGTTTATTTTCTCTAATTTAAACTCTAAATTGGCAAATAAGGCTTGAATTAATTATTGTGCATCGCTTATATGCCATTTTAGGCCTACCTCTGGCTCAACGAGGCTCCTTGCATTTAGGGCGTTTATCTTAAAATAATGTGTTTGTCATCTCAATTTATGTAACACTCTAACTTGGGTTTTCTTTTTCTTTTACTTTTATTTTACCCTTCCCCAATAGTTGATCTATAGACCATGGTTTACCACAGGCAATCAAAAGACGCTCTTCCTTCTCTTCCAAATGAGAACCACAAAGGGAAAACAACTAATGAGAAGGTTATGAGTAAGACTATTGAAAAGAAGTATCCTTCAGACGAGTTGGTCTCAAGCCTGGAAAAGAAAATAAGGGAATTAGAAGAAGAAGTGTCTGATATGCGCGGGTAGGCCAAGTTGTTGCTCTCTGTCAATCCCACTCTGGAGACAAACATAGATAAGCCGCTTATCACAAGTCAAGACACTATCCAAGATAATCCTCCACTCACTCACCCTATTTCTCAAAATCAACCAAGCTCCATTCAAATGCCTCCAAAGAATACCCACTTTTCAAATTACCCATATCCTCCTCAACATCATGCTTTTGCTTCCAGACCTCCATATCTTACTCTGAGTCTGCCGAGTCCTCCCTTACAAGCTCCTCAATATCAAACACCTCTACACCAAGTCCCTTGGTATTGTGCACCGCTCATACCATATCAAATCCCTTCATATCAAATGCCTCCATATCAAAAACCTACTTATCATGTTCACAATGTCAAAACCCTCACTCAAAAACATATTCGCAAAAATCTATTCAATGTTGAGAAGAGGCCCATCAAAATTTACACTCCTTTGACTGAGCCTATAGATCAATTCTATGAAAAGTTGTGGTCTGCTGGTCACATCGCTCCTATCAGTGAAATAAGGATGAATACACGTGCAAGGTGGGTTGAACCCTTTAAGGTTTGTGCTTATCACTCAGGGATGAAAGGACATACCATAGAAGAATGTCGTGATTTGAAAGACAAGATTCAACAATTGATTGATACCAAGATCATATGCTTGGAGGACTTTGCGTCAATGGAACCCCAACAATGAACATGTCGAAGCTTATTCAAAGCAGTTTCCAATAAGGCTTGTGCCATTGAAAGTTCAAGTTTTCTACATTCAGACAAGGAAAGTACCCATGTTAGCATATGGGCAATAAAGTTGGTCAAAATCTATCATTTCAGTATTGCTTAAGGATGCTCTGTTTAATGTCTTATGCTCTTGTGAACTACGTTAGACCTGATTCCCGTTTAAGAGGGGATACGTAGGCGCTCCTATGGAGTTCGGTCTTATCATAATAAAAATTTCATTTTCCCCTTTTGACTGTGTAACTGGAGCAGAATTTTGAGAGGGTCTCAAAATTCCATCAGAAGAACATTTTCTTACAAGTGAGGATACTGGGGCAAAATTTTTGAGAGGAACTCAAAAATTCCTTAAAAAACACTTCTTCTCGTAAATCAGTAACTGGGGCAGAATTTTGAGAGGATCTAAAAAATTCACAGCAATCAAGCTACAATCTACAACTAAAGTCAAAATAGCAGAAGTTTTACACTGGGGCAGAAAATTTTAAGGGGGACCTCAAATATTTTGACAACACTTCAAAGGATATTCGAGCAGACATCAAAGGAGCAAACCGTGCCAAATCAGGGATACAAATCAACCTCCCATTTAACTAACTATTTTTCTTTAAATACAGGAAAAACTGGTACAGATACAAAAGACAACTTCAACATCGCCTGACCACTATTAAGCTCAACGAATTGCCAGTCAAATGGCATATTATCCATTTGACAGGATGAAGGACCAAGTTATTTCGAGCCCGGCAATCGCCAATCAATGGTTCTCTATCTTTCCAATCAGACAAAAGGATCAAACTACTCCATATCAAGCCCGACAAATCAACATTTCAACTGCACCCACTCCTTACAATAGGACGAAAGGTCAAAGCTACAAAATTCTGAACTCGAAATTCGTCAACAAATGACACTCAATCATTCTAAAAGGCGAAGGTCTATGCCCCTTAAACAATAATCGCATGAGCCCGAAAATCATATTGCATTGAGCCCGATATTGCATGTGTCTGAGATTACGTTGTGCCCGAGATTGCATTGTGCTGGAGATTGCATGTGCCCGAGGATTGCATTATTGCATGTGCCTGAGATTGCATGTGCCCGAGATTGCATTGTGCCTGAGATTGCGTGCCCGAGGATTGCATTATTGCATCTGCCTAAGATTGCATGTTCCCGAGATTGCATGTACCCGAGACTACATTGTGCCCGAAAATTGCATGTGCCCGAGGACTACATTATTGCATTATGCCCGAGATTGCATGTGCTCGAGACTGCATTGTTCCAGAAAATTGCATGTGCTCGAAGATTGCATTATTGCATGTGCCTGAGATTGCATTCTGCCCGAAGATTACATGTGCCCGAATTGCATTGTACCCGAAAATTGCATTGTTCTCGAGAATTGCATGTGCCCGAATAAATTCAAATCAATTCGCAAGTATCAACAGATGGCCGAATTACAAATACGATTTCTTTACTCATTACTTATGTTCCTAAGGTGTCATGGTCTAAAGGCGTCATTTTCATAGCCTGCGGACATCATATCATGGCCTAAGGACTTAATGTCTGTTTATCATGATCCAAAGATGTCATAGTCTAAAGGCATCATTTTTATGGCTCACAGACAACATTTTCATGACCTGAGGATATATTTTTGTGTATCATGGCCCTAGACATCATAGCCTAAGACATTATTTTCATAGTCTTAAGGCAAATTCATGATCGATATGGAAAATTGCATCATGTTTACATTTATCGTTTATCTGATATATATTTGCTCTAATCATTTTATTTAGTCATATTACAAGCTACAGATTTGCAGAGACTAACATTTTGCAGATAAGACATTTTTCGCCCCCTCAACTACAATTATCGTGCTTACATCTATCGCAACGAAGGCCCTCTAAATTCTTTCTATTGTATTACTCCTTCTCATCAGATCCTTTGCCCTTAAATCGAAAATATCTCTGTCATGCTTCTCTCGCTACTCTAGTCCTATCCATTCAAGCCAATATCGTTCCCGTTCGAATATCATACCGTGCTTTCAAGTTTTAGGAGTTTCGTTTGCTCCTGAATCTAGAACTACACACAACATGATTTTCGTATAACCAAAGATATGTAGGCGGCTTAATATCAAAGTCTCGGTCGTACCCTTTTCCAATTTTTTATCATTTCAATTGATCCCACTGACATCTCTCGTCGGCCGGACAAAATCGGCTACCAAGTCAACATTGGTTGCCCGACAATTCATTCTTCATTCCCAAGCAACCAAAGGGCAACTGTTGACATCTAATTTTGACCAACCTTTAGCAATTTCAGGAATGCTATTCGATTAAATACATATTTTGAAAATATTATGAGTTAAAAATTTTAATCGATTTCATCTAAAAAATAATATATTTAGTATGCATGATTTATAAAAAATTATTTTAAATACTATTAAAGTATTTTAAAATTATTAGTAAAACTCGAAATAATTCAAATGTTTTAAAAATTTAAGTGACTTTAATTATATAAAATATTTATAATACTTGTAGTATTTTAATTGGATAGCATTTCTTTAATTTTCCTCAAAATTGTTTAAATGTTAGCCTATTCTATTCTAATTCCTTTCAATTACAACCTCCTCAATTCCAATTGTATTTCAATTATAGCCATCTTTCATTTCAATTCTAGCCAATTTTTATTTCAATTTTGGCCAATTCAAATTAAATCCAATATGATGTTAAGATTTCATCTTTTAATCTGGAGCGTCCGTCATTTGAGATTGGATCTCAGCTCCTCATCTCTTGTAAAATTAACGGTTGAAATCGAATCCTCTTATTTCCTATTTTAAAACTAATTCCAAAAAGAGTTGTTAAGTCGTGCACCCAAAGCCTGTTTTGTGAAAAATGGGGCGCGACACTACACCACCAAAATCCATCGGAAAACAACCACAAAAACTAGCAACTAAAGCTCTGAACAGCAACGCGAAACCACCATTCATTTCACTCTTTTTTCCAGCGAGAATCATCACTCAACCTCTAAAACCCCCTGTTTTCCGCAACCAGCAGCTACGGCGAGGAGTTGCAAACTCCGATGAGCCGGAGAAAAGAATAAGAAAACAACACCAAGTCCCTCCCCCTTTCCCTTTCACAATTTTTATGTTGTTTCTGTTTTGCAGATTTCACGTGGCTCCATCTCCGGTGAACCACAAACTCCGGCGAACAATCAATCAAGCTCCGGCTAGGCTCAACAAGCAAAGCAACATCACATTTTCAGATCTGCCAGGAGGAAAGCATAACCCGGTAACCTTTATTAGCGTTGTTTTTGCAATTTGACTTAAGGTGGTATTCATTTCTATTTTTGGAATTGATTTAATTATTTTAAACATTTTGGTGAACAGCATTGTTTTGGGACTTTATTTACTACTTTTGTTGATTATTTAATGCATATTGCTTTAGATGCTACTAGTTTTGTGTTCCAAGTATTATTAATTTAAATTTAGTAAAAATTAAAGGAATCCCATAGTCTAAGATCTAAATTACATTCTCTCCCTAATAATTCCAATATTACAAAAATCCCTTGAAAATTGAGAAAATCGGATACATAGGTACAGTACAGATACATTATAAAATATGCATTGTAACAAAATGTTGTTGCACTAAAAAAGGAACAAATAACGTAAAATTTATTNACAGCAACGCGAAACCACCATTCATTTCACTCTTTTTTCCAGCGAGAATCATCACTCAACCTCTAAAACCCCCTGTTTTCCGCAACCAGCAGCTACGGCGAGGAGTTGCAAACTCCGATGAGCCGGAGAAAAGAATAAGAAAACAACACCAAGTCCCTCCCCCTTTCCCTTTCACAATTTCTATGTTGTTTCTGTTTTGCAGATTTCACGTGGCTCCATCTCCGGTGAACCACAAACTCCGGCGAACAATCAATCAAGCTCCGGCTAGGCTCAACAAGCAAAGCAACATCACATTTTCAGATCTGCCAGGAGGAAAGCATAACCCGGTAACCTTTATTAGCGTTGTTTTTGCAATTTGACTTAAGGTGGTATTCATTTCTATTTTTGGAATTGATTTAATTATTTTAAACATTTTGGTGAACAGCATTGTTTTGGAACTTTATTTACTACTTTTGTTGATTATTTAATGCATATATTGCTTTAGATGCTACTAGTTTTGTGTTCCAAGTATTATTGATTTAAATTTATTCTCATTTTCGATTGTCTTTTTGTAGTTTCTTTGGTTGAATTTGTTACATTTTTTATTGAGTTGATTAAAATTTGTTTATTTCGTTGTCTTATTATTCTGCTTGAAATTAAATTTTCCTCCATTAAAGTTTATCATGTGTTTGCTCCAAATCATATTACTATCCTATTATACTTAAACGTTTGGCTACTTTTAATCACTATTTCTTTTAGAATTAATTGTATGTAGTTGTTTTATTTTTTAGAATTTCCAGCAACTATTTTGGTCACCATTTAAATATTTGTTAATAATATTATTTTGTTTAGTATTATTAGTTAAATTTTGTATGTTACCCTATATTGTTTTTGTTAGCTTCATATGATTGTTGTCTCCAGGTTGCTGCTATTGTTCAATATTATCCAGCTATTATTTGTTTTATACGATATATGCTTTGTCTATTAAGACTGACCAATAAGAAAATCTCTCCGTCAATTTTGGAGGCCTTCCCATTTTAAAAGAGGGAAATTTAGTTTATGTTTGTAGTTTTTATATGTAAAAATTGGCCAATGAAAAAATCTCTTCGTCGATTTTTTGAAGCCTCCTCAATATTAAAGACAGAAATTTAGTTTAAGTTTAAATATTTTGTATGTTAAAATTGGCTGATGAAGAAATTATCGTCAATTTCCAAGGCCTCTCATGTTAATAAGATGGGTTTTTATTTTCAAATTATTATTTAATTCAATAATTTTTATTCATATCTATTTAATACTAACACTTTTACTAAGTGTCTTTACAGGTACCCATAGTTGCTTTCCATTGAAGTTATTCGAACAAAGTTCGAACAATATTTTTGATTCATTATTGTATATTAATTTAGATCGTTTCTTATATTATTGTTTTATTTTATTAATTGTGTATATTGTATGGTTATTATACTTGTATATTATTTTTATCTTTTCCTCAATTTGAAAAAATGAATTCAGTCGGGAATCACATTTGTGGATTTCGAAGGATGCTTAACATCTTCCCTTCGAAATCACTTGAACGCCTTAATTACCTAGAACCTAATGGTTTCGTAGACATTTTTTTAATTGGTTTCCTAGTTTTCCTAAAATTAGGTGGCGACTCCTTTAAAATTTGTTTATTCTTAAAATTATTTTAAAATTGAATCAAATATTTATTTTTTGAGTCATCACGACGTTTCGCCCTATTTGAATAGAGTAGGGATGCAAACAAACCATATTTTCAACATTTATGTTGCTGCACAATTAAAAATAAAATATTTTAAAATCATTTTTAACCCATATATTTTAAACTTTATTTTTAACAATGGCAAGCAACAACGATGAAGACTATGTGAAGAATGAAGATTATCATGCATGTGAAGAAGACGAATCAAGATTTGTTAAGAAAATCCAGTCAAAAGGGGAGATTTGTTAGGATTTTCCCTCGATTTTCTATCATATTTTAAGTTTTATTTATTTTAAGGAAAGTTAAAGTATTACCATAAAGTGTTGAACTTTTCATGAAAGGAAAATATAATTATCTTCCATATTTGGTTATTCTTTCCTTAGAAAAAAATTTGGAGATCTATAAATTGAAGAACTCTATTCTCATAGCATAAGACAATAACATCCACAATGTAAACATTTAAGAGTTTTGTTTATGACGAGATTTAGTTATATTAGTTTTCATATAATAATATTATATTTTTAGTATAAGTTTTTGCCATCTAATTTATCACCGTCTTAATTTACAATTGTAAACTTTCGCATAAAGCCCTGATTACTTTTGAACCCAACAATTCTTGGGGGCCCAACCACTAGAATTTACAAAAAACTGTCAGTTGTTTAATTCTAAGGTTATAGTATGATGCCAAGTTGTTTAATATGAATTAATATGACTTGTTTGACTTAACTTAAATACTTAAGAGTTTATCTCTAGTGGACTACTAACTTAACTTTAATATCACTGCCAATTTTGCCTTCTTTTTCCTAATATGACTAATTAACTAACTTTATGCTTTAATACTTAACTATTTTAGTGCATAATTAACTTAAATACATAATAGTTTAATATGACTTATTTTTTACTTAACTTTAATACTTAACAATTCAATATCATTTTGTTTTTACTCAACAATGTAATATGACTTGTTAACTCTTCCTAGTTTGACTTATCTTTAACACTTAACTTTAATGCTTAACCGTTAGTAAAGTAATTCGAATACTTAACTTTAATGCCACTGTCACTGTCCATTTTTTCTTTTTTTTCCTTGATGTGAGTACTAACTAACTAACTGTATGCTTTAAGACTTAACTATTTCACTTAGCTTATCTGTTTATTAGTATTGTGTAATTAACTCAAATACTTAACAGTGTAATATGTTTTAAGACTTAACTATTTCACTTAACTTATCTAGTGTAATATGACTTATGAACTCTTCCTAGTTTGACTTATCTTAATGCTTAACAATTAGTAAGTAATGTGAATACTTAACATTAATAGACTGCTACTTTTCATATTTTCTTGTTCTTTCCTAATGTGAGTACTAACTAACTAATCTTATGCTTTAAGACTTAACTATTTCACTTAGCTTATGTAGTGTAATATGACTCGTTAACTCTTCCTAGTTTGATTTATCATTAACACTTAATTTTAAATATTTAACAGTTAGTAAAGTAATGTGAATACTTAAACTTTAATATACTGTCACTGCCCATTTTTTCTTCTTTTTTCCTAATGTGAGTATTAACTAACTAACCTTATGCTTTAAGACTTAACTATTTCACTTAGCTTATCTAGTGTAATATGACTTGTTAACTCTTTCTTATTTGACTTATCTTTAACACTTAATCTTAATGCTTAACAATTAATAAAGTAATGTAAATACTTTAATAGATTGCCACAATCCATTTTTTTCTTCTTCTTTTTTCTAATGTGAGTACTAACTAACTAATCTTATGATTAAAGACTTAACTATTTCACTTAGCTTCTCTAGTGTAATGTAACTTGTTAACTCTTCCTTGTTTGACACTTAATCTTAATGCTTAACAATTAGTAAAGTAATGTGAATGCCTAACTTTAATACCACTGTCACTGTCCATTTTTTCTTCTTTTTTTCCTAATGTGAGTACTAGCTAACTAAGTAACTAACCGTATGCTTTAAGACTTAACTATTTCATTTAGCTTATCTATTAATTAGTATTGTGTAATTAACTCAAACACTTAACAATGTAATATGACTTGTTAACTCTTCCTAGACTGTTGACTTATATGTAATAGACCGTCACTGTCCATTTTTTTCTTCTTTTTTCATAATGGGGGTACTAACTAACTAACATTGTGCTTTGAGACTTAACTATTTCACTTAGCTTATATGTTAAGTAGTAGTGAATAATTAACATAATTACTTAACTCTTCCTAAACTGCTGACTTATCTTTAGTGCTATGTAGTAGTAATATGACATGTTAACTCTTCATAGTTTGACTTATATTTAATATTTAACAGTTTATTTAGTAGTAATAATTACTTTGTTTAAATTTTTGTAGGTTATTAAAATGGCTAATGTTACCATATACTTTCATATGGTGGTGAGTGACTTAATAATCCAGAATCACACTATGATGAGAGATGGGTCCATTATTGGAGAAGGTATGATTCTGATCTAATATTTTTTACTGACTTAGTCAATGAGTACACATATAAGTTAGATTTTGTGCAACAACTTATTATACTTGGTCCTTCTGAAAAATATTTTGAAATAGTAGGAGATGAAGGAGTTAGGACATTATCATCTTTTATCTCTTTTGATTATAAATCCATTCATGTGTTTGCTACTGCTGACTATGAATGAGCTATTGATGTACATGATATTGTCATGCATGATGAGTCATTTTTACTTTTACCAATAGTTAATAAAGGCACAAACTGTAGTGAAAGTGAAAGTAATAATAATAGGCACAAATAATGTTTAGCTATTCAGATTATGATATCGATGAGTTGAAAAATTTTGTTACAAAAAAATATGATTGATAGTTTGCAAGATTGTAAAGAGATTGTTAAGGGTCTAACTTTCAGGACATAACAAAAGTAAAATAATTCTGCAAATTTTATGCTATGACTAAGAAGTTAGACCTGATTGTAGTGAAGAGTAATAAAATAAGATTGAGATATAAATGTGGTACTGAAGGTTGTCCATTTGTATGCCCGATTTCAAGGGATTTGGCCACTAATAGGGCTAGTGTCTAAACACTAGTAGATCATATAGAGTGTGAAACAACATATGAAACCTCTTTAATTGATTATACAAAAATAACTCAGTATTTTAAGGAGAAATTGCAAAGTGACCCTAAGTACAAGGTCAAAGAAATAAAGATTGGCTTACATAAAGTGTTTGAGTTAAATGTAAGTAAAGCCAAGTGCAAGATAGCTAAAAGGAGATATTAGAGACTCTGGGTGGTAGCTTTGTAGACTCTTACATGAAACTAAAGGGTTATGATATTGAATTGAGGAGTTGCAATCCAGAGTCTGACATTGTAATTAATTTATATAATAAGACACTATCCAATGAGAACAAAATATTTTTTTGGATGTATATTTGATTCAAGTCAATACAGTTGGATTTTAAGTAGAGTTAACACCATTTATTAGGTTAGATAATACATTCATTAAAACAAAAAGCTAAGAGACAAGTATTGATTGTTATTGGTCAAGACAACATGAACTGTTTTAACCTCTAGCTTGGGCCGTGATAGAAAAAGAGACTAAAAGAATTTGGACATTGTTCATGCAACAATTGCAACATTTACTTGATCTTCAGAATGGTGAAGGTCATTCATATAAGTCCCTTTATTTAATACTATTACTTTATTTAATTTAATTATTTTTATTTGATACTCAAGGATTGCTTGATGCAGTAAGAACAGTTTTACCTAAAGCACATAAAAAATATTGTGCAAGATCTGTTGAGGTAAATTGATGCAAAAGACGAAGTTAAGGTGAGCTGAAAAAATTATTGTGGTGGGATGCATGGTCCTCATTTTCGAAGGAGTTTGAAAACCAACTTCAAGAGATTAAGGAAGTTGATGAGGAGGCTAGACAGAATTTATTGTATAAGTATCCTCCCAAAAGATGATGCAAAGCTTATTTAGATACAATGTGTATATGTTGTGAACAATAACTTTTATAGAGTCCTTCCATACTTGGATACTTGAAGCAACATACAAGCCAATCATTGAAATGTTGGAAGACATCAGGGTCAAAGTAATGGGGAGGTTGGCAACAAAAAGAGACTGTTGTGAGGAAGTCGTAAGATAATGAATTTAGTCCCAAAAGTGAAATGTTGTATAATGAGTATTTGATGATATTTAAAGTTTGTAAGGTGAACGGCAATAGGAAAAATAACTATGAGGTCACTGAAGATGCAGATAGACATATTGTCAATCTAGGAGAGAAAAAGTCCACATATAGGACACGAGATCTCACTGAAATTCTTTGTCCACATGCAATTAAGGCCACGAAGTAGAAGAAAATGAAACCTAGGTCTAAAATTGATTAGTATTACAGTAAGGAGACATTCTGGGTATTTTACAAACACAAGTTACAATGTGTTAAGGGAGAACCATTCTAGAAATTTGATCATTTAATGTCACTGAACCATTTCTAACCACCAAAAATGGTCTAGCTTATCGAAAGATCTAAGGTTCTGAGGGATAAAGAAAAGAATGAAACAATTAAGAGGCAACGAGTGTGGAAGCAATCAAGAAAAGGAAAAGTGATGACATGTAGTACTTGTGGAGAATAAAATCATAATTCAAGAGGTTGTCAAAAGGTAATTTTTATTCAATCTATTTGACAACAAAATCATAATCCAATCCTATTATTTAATTCCTTATTTTATTTTATGAATAAAAATTGCAAAACAGAAAAAATAAGCTATTGGTAGGGGAAGCAAATTGCTAAGTAGGGAAAATAAGCTATTAGGAGAAAGATGAGAACCTAGGAGAGGTTTGATTAATGAAGAGGAACTTTTGAGGAAGACATCAACTTAACAGCCCCCCAACCAACACAAGAAAGTCAACATGAATTTCAGTATGCTTCTAGCAGCTATATTTCAATAGTTGAGGAAGACCCTTGGCTAAGGCTAAGAACAATTTCTGAAGAAGCTTATTTAATAAAACTGAGAAAGATGCTGAACCCGCAAGATCCAATTAGAACTAGAGTAATATGCTTTAGAGGTGACAAATCTGATGTTAATGAACCTACAAATCTCTCCATATTATCAATTGACTTAACTTGAAAGAAAAAAGATGCAATTACTACAAACTAGCTACAAGCATAGATAGTTCAAACGTTAAGGTCAAGAAGGGGATGATGAAACTGTGTTGATGACCTTTTTTGTATAGGCTGGTGCCTTTAATAATGTTAAGGCTAGGCATATGTTTTTGTATAGGCTGGTGACTTTCTTGTATCGGCTAAACTTATGTTTTTGCTAGACTAACTGAAGTGTGACAGATTTAATAGTCTCAACAAGCACCAATATAATACCAGTTATTTAAGTTTCAGAATTATGGCACTATTTTCTATTTATTGAAAGTGCAATTTTAATGTTGACTTATAAGTTTCCTTAAACAGTTTTGGGTCATGTTAATTAGTTTGAGATTAATTATCTGTTGCAAAGAAAAACCAAATCTACAACCTCAAAAATCCCATCTCAGATATAGAAAATTCAACCATTACAATTGACAAATACCAAAATTAATTTGTTCTTACAAAATCCAATTCAAAAGATAAAATTTTGTAATCAAAATACTCATTGCGATCTCAAATCAGTTATTATAAAATTCAATTCAAAAGATAAGATTCTCTAATCAAAATACTCATTGCGATTAAACTAACACTTGCAAATTGCATTGAAGAACATATCTTGCTTACTCTTGAAAATTGCAACCAAAAAAAGGAAATGTTTCTTCCTTACACTTGAAAATTGCAACCAAGAAAAATATACACTTACACAAAACTAGATCACTTGAAAATTGCAACAATAAATAACAAACACAACAAATGACAATATTCACAACATCTTCAAGTTCAACATTTTTGCTTTCAAATTTCTTGATTTGTTCACCTCGAAGTAGTTTATACTCTCTAAATTCTCTAAATTGTCTCTTTCAATCTTAAACGCATTCTACGACTCTCTCAAATTCTCCATTTTCACCGTAGCAACTTCCAATTTAGACTTCAATAAATTTACTTCAACGAAAGCATTTTCCGGAGAACTATATTCTCACTTTTTGCTTTCAAAATAGACAGTTTTCAATATGATGCAGAACCATAGAGAAGAATTCAGATTCATACAAATACAAGTAGAAATTATAAGAATTGACTTTAAATGAAAAACGTACCTTAGGTTTAGAACACCTATGAAATCTTCTTCGGGGTTCAATGAAGTCCTTGAAGTGAAACAATGAACAATTTCACCACCAAAGCAAGTCAGCATCATTGAGTTACTAATTGAATCACAACTAGTTTCAGACGTAGTGTAAGGTCTGATTTAGACATTGTGACAGCTGAAATCACAACTAATATCACAGAAGCAGAGATCGAAGAAGAATCGACGAAGAACACCGACGAGCTAGGATTTGTCTATCGCGAGTTAGTAGAGAGAATTTGGGCAATTTTGATTTGTTTGGATATATTATTAGGTGTTAGTAACGGGTGGGTTAGGGGATTATTTGGGCGGATCTTTTTAATTCTGGGTGGTTTTCTTTGCGGGTTTAAATTTCGTGAATATTTTGGGTAGATGCATAGGATGACAACATGTGTTCAGTCGTTAGAGTGAAGGATACAAACGCTCCATTTTTGGACACCAGGGACACTAGTGTCCAAATAGTATAAAGGTGGGTATTCATATTTCATTTTCGATAGTTCGAGAGTATATTCGTCCTTTTTTTCTTATTTAAAAATGGAGAAGGGCCTAAAATGCCCCTGACTTCAACATTTTGGTTAAAAAATATCCTTATTTCTAACGGCCCGCACTCATAAGGTGGATGAGAGGGCAATAATGTACCAATTTCCATAGTTTAAGGATATTTTAGGCCCTTCTCCATTAAAATAATTTGAAATTACTTAATATATGAACTAATATGATTGACCCAATTTTGGGAGGTTCCACAGTAAAATCACCTCCCCCCTCCTCCCTCTTCACTTCCTCTCCTTTCCACTTTTTTTCCTCTTTGAATATTATTCCACCATTTTAAATTTTAATTTCTTAAAACGAATTATGACAAAACAAGGGAGAAAAAAAAAATAACGAGGACATTCATATAGAAATAATTAGTTCAATAGAAGATAATTTAATAATAATTTTTTCTTTTGTGTGCACCCAAAATTCAAAATACACGAATAGAAGTACTCTTTTCTCATATCCACACCCCTACCCCATTAAGATGATAATATAAATTAAAAGAATATGAACATGTAAGTTTATTTCAAGTCTGAGTCTTTGAGATCCTAATTATGAATAAGAGATTAAAAAGGAACCAAAAAAGGAAATAACCAGACAATTGAATAATTAATAGAAAATTTTATATTAATAAAAAATAATAATATTTTTTAGATGGACATTTAGACACGAATTTTAGATGGACCCCGTTATGAATTTAGTAATAATAAATTGGGTTTTGATTTAAAATAGGTTCATAATTTTTTGAATATTATTTTCAATCGTATCAAGTCAAAATATGAATTATATGTAATTATTATCATTTTTTTTTTTTGAAAAAAGTTTAAATTTGAACCAATCAGATTAAGAAACATAATAAGTAAATATTTAATAATTTTACTTTAAGGGAGTTGTTAAAAATAAGAGCAAATATGAACCAAAAGTTAAATATTTTAAGGATATTTTTGAACCAAAAGATTGACTATTTGAGAGCCAAAAGTTGGATGGGGGATAGTTTATACCAATTCAAATAGTTTAGCGGCATTTTACGCCTTCTCTGTTTAAAAAAATATTTTTAATTTCTTTAGCAAAATTTTCAAACATATAGACTCCCACATAACTTGTTTAAAAGAAAAAAAAAATTTTAAGTCCAAACATGATAATGAACTCATGTTCTAAAAAAAATCTAGGTACTTCGAATTGTTTGTTGACACGATGCTTAATTTTATGTCGATAAGAAAATGAAATTAAATGTCGCACAAAAGAACGTAAAATTATGTGGAGAGTAGTTTCTCCAACCTAAGTCACCAAAGCTTAGTAGAGCCCAAGTGAATCCACTCATTGATCAAGTATCAATCAATCAACAATTCCTCTTCAGCTGGAATTAACAAGATGAAATATTCTGTGATGATTCCAGCAAAAAACTTCGAAAAAAGTCATAAGAAACGAAAGTTCGATAGTCCCCTAAACATCCATTTTAAAACATAATCACAGTGGAGCCACCAAGAGAAGAACAATTGGAATGAAATGAACTCAATGACCAATGTTTCTATCTACAATATCAAATAGGGCATGAAGAATTAGTTACAGAAAAAGCCCTTTCAGACAGCAGCTCGTTGATCCTATATACAAGCACATCAGAAAGGGAGATTCATCAGAATGCATCACTTTAATGTCTGTTCAGTTCTTGCATTTCTGTCATTTAAGTGAAGATGTTCCAATGATTATCTGACGGTAAGCCTAGTTTGATTTTTTCGAGTGTCTTTAGAATCTCTAAGAACGAAGGTCTCTTGTTCACATCTTTAGCCCAGCACTGCTCTACCAACCTGCATGGAATTGGTTGAAGTTAGCAAAAACAGCATCAAGTTCCACTTCAAACTCCATAAGAGTTGTGAGGTCTAACATGCTACGTCTACAACTCTACATAATTCTAAAAGGAGCAATTTTAGACATGTCTATGCTAGTTAGAGCTAAAACCGTTAGAAGTAATTAAACAACAAAGGTGGTTGCCAATAGACTGACTAGGTGATGCATCATATTTTTTGGATGCCACCCTCTTTTTCGATATCATCACAACTATTTTTTCTTTCTTGTCCCTTGAAGCAAATTGTCCCCAATTTGGGGAAGTTCTATGGGCTTACACTCCAATGAACATCTGGAAGGTTGGGACTTATGTTATGCCTAAGCAAAAGCCCAAAAAGTTGGGAATTACGCCTCCCCCCCAACAGCAGCCTCCTTTCTCAATGCTTTTTTGCCCACCTGCCCAGAAACCACCTTTCGAAACACTGCATAAGACTACTGAATTCAAAGTAAATTGGGTTAACCTTTTCATTTTTGGCAGTAGAGGTCAAGTATCAAGTTCCAAACTCTAAAAAAACTTGAATGATGAACGTATCAATCTCCAATGTTTACTTACTCTTTCAATTCTGGGGTCAAACCTTTTACCCTGAACATCGGCCTGTGTCCTTCAGCCACATATTTTGCTGCTTCATATGGTTCATAGTGCGACAGTGGTGGATCACCCTCTAGCATCTGCACCATTGTTCATTATTCATTAATAAGTTTTATTTCGCTCTCCCATTCTGCTAGAAAGCCAGCAAGGATTAATATTACCTCATAAAAGATCATTGCAAAAGAGAAGACGTCAACCTTCTTGTCATATTTCCGGTGTTTGAAAACTTCAGGAGCCATATATCGGTCTATAGATTGATCATATGGAAATAAATTAGAAAGAAATAACACCATTGATTAAAACGTCAATGAATGAAAGGAGGTAAGACAACTGCACTCACAGCTCCCAGTCTCGCCTGTCATTTTATAAACATCATGGGAATTTTGAACCCTTATTAGCTTGCTCAATCCAAAATCTCCAACTTTCAAATGGTCAGCACTGGAGTTGACAAGGAGAACATTCCTGGAAACGTTACCATATTCAGCACTATAGCTAATGGATCGTAAAGATAAAAATAGCATCATGTTATCAGCATCAAATAAGAGTTTCTCCATACACAAATTGCATAGATCAACCAATAATAGAATCATGAAGAGAAGATTAACAGACCTGGGCTTCAAATCTCTGTGGATTACAACATTTGGTTCATTGTGAAGATAAGCCAAGCCTCTGCCGACATAAACATATAGCCTTACGTGAGCAAACTACATATGAAATGCGAAGTGATTTGTATAAAATGTCAGATGGCTACAGTAGTTTCCTTATAAAATGGCATGACAGGATACTTCATCAGATAACCTTATCAGGTCAGAATGAGCTACTCATGATAATGACTGTTTTTTTTACATGCATTTTTCAGCCACCTCCCCCTGTAAAAGCAAAGTAAAAAGCCCAGCTAACTATAAAAAAGATAACTTTTAGACAGAAGCTAAATTGCCAAGCATTCAATTTTTTCTACCTCTTGCGTGATTCCTAAACAGTTGCAAAAAACTGTAAGTTGAATATCCACCAATAAAATGTAAATGCTAGCAAAATGCTATAAAATAGAAAAGATAGAAGCACCAAAAAATTTTCTCTGTTCAGGTTAGTTTTCTGAATGAAACTTTTGATAAATACGAGTTTATTGATGTATGCCAGCATTAGTTTCCAAAATGAATCACCCATCATTTTTTTTTATCAAGTAACAAATTTTATTGACAACAGGCAAGAAAATACCCGTAAGGAGTATTACCAAAAAGTAGAAAACGTTACAAAAGGATATGGTTTTCTACAAATGACACAATCTTCTATCCCTACAGGAACCTCATGGGTGCACCAAAAACAAACTTTCCCATCATATAACCAGGGCATCAGATATACCACTGTCACAAAAGCAGATAGGAAGCTGAAATGATCTGGAGTTCAAGTAAATTAACACTGAAATTTTATAATTCATCAAGATTACCTTGCTATATCCAAAGCAAAATTAACTGCTGTAGATGGACTAAGAGCACCTTTTCCTTTGAGGTACTGATGAAGGTCACCCTAACAACACAATAAATGCATGAAACTTCACAAGTTAGAGAGAAGAATTCAATATCCATTTTACAGAAAGAAAGAGCAATCACATACCCCTCTCAAGTATTCAGTTATTAGCATCAAGGGCTTCTTCTCAGTAACAGCTCCAAGAAATTGCACTACATTTGGATGACGAAGCTTCACCAGCAAATTTACCTCATGTCTGAAATCCTGACTGTATCAAAAGTAAAGCAGTATTATGTTTCAATCCAAAAAGGAATTAAATCAGGTACCAATAAAAAGGAATTAGCATGTAGCAACAATAAATTTTTATAAGGGGGTCTAATTGCATACAAACTTACAGCTATATGAATCCGGGTTAACTGTTAACCTTAATCGAGAAAAACATTGCAAAGAATTAAGAAGGTTCACACCCTATAGTAAGTACATATGTAGTACTTCTTGCTCCACTTTATTTGAAAGTCCTCACAGAAAATAACAGATTTAGGTTAAACTTATTGTTCCAAAGCAACACTACTATTGATTGACTATTAATGATGCCACCATTTTGCAAAGGCCACCAATGTCCTAGGTGCAGAAAGTTCTAATTGTTACTATCTTTTTACTTTTCTGATCAATTGACTAAGCTTCAAAAATCAAACATAATGAAACAAAGCTGTATAGGCCTCCATCCCCATCCCAGAAACAAACCAAAATACAAGACTTGAAAACCTCAACAAACAACCAAGATGGACTTCATACCAGAAAGCACCAACATAACATTGTAATGATAAATCCACTAGATACTTACATCACCAATTGATCATCTGAAAGGTTTGGGAGAATGCGTTTAACAGCTACAGGTGTTCCACGCCAACAAGCTTTTATTATTTCACCAAAAGACCCCTATCAATATTAGCTCTCATTAGCAATGATGAATATTAGATATATAGAACCGTATTCTCATAGTTAGAAGAAACTTGACTCAGAAACAACGTAAGTAAATATATAATTGGTAACATAAAAATAACTAAATGAAAAAAATGGTTTGAGGCAGCACTGGGCAACCAATTGTGAAGATAACCCTGGTGTCTGTGTGTTCTGAGGTGATGATACCAAAATCACAGTTACCAGGGGAATGCAAGAAGCAGAAAACACCTTGAATGCTTCCCCAAACAAAAAAAGTACTGTCTTTCCCTATTTAGGTGAAAGTTCCTAAGGGACATATAAAATGCTCGCTATACTTCAAAACCGGAAAACACTTTTTGCTATATTTAACCAAAGGGCAGCAAAAAAGCACCTAATAATATTCCATACAATTCTCAGAATTTTTCAGAATTCAAAAGCTTCATCATAGGCAAAGTATTTTGAAGCAACTAGGCGGCAAGAAGTTAGCTTATACATCGTGATATAAGATACAGCTGCAATATTCTTTGTGGACAAACGACTTTATCAAAAGAACAAATGGGCATATAGTAGGCATAACATCAGTAAAAAGTGTCATTTAAACGAGACACGACAAATTGTATAAGATTAACCATCATTACGAGAAAATAACTATTTTAATTGACAAGATACTTGGTGGATGGAAGCTATACGAAATCGAACAATATGACTTTGATTCAACCTCTAATAAGTTAATTTACAATCACTATTAATACAACTTGTACCTTCCCAATGATTGCTGAGTTAGAGAAATCCAGCTCAGTAGAATCAATCTCCCAGTCACACTTCTTTGGCAAAGGGGGTGGAACAGCCCTTGGTTCAAAATGGCTCCCATCTTGCCCCTACAGCATTTCCACAAATAATTATATCCCGCTGAAAAGCATATCCCCATATGTCAAAGAATGAGTTTGCAGATTTAACGGGATGAGAAAGCGATTTCCAACATTAAGAGATGCATTCTTTAAAGTGCTGGAAGATGAGATAATGTACAGATAATAAGCACACACATGCGCGCGCGCGCACACACACACACACACACATGAATGTCAGATCTAGCTACAAGTAATCAGAGTCAAACAAATCACTTATTTCCTAAATGTGGGTATTCTTTCACAAACATAGCAAATATCCAGCATATCATACCATGCATATACTTATTCGCCGGGTCATCAAGTAACCTTCACTTCCCTACCATGAGATAAATAAGACAATAATGGTCATACATGTGCATGATATATAGGGTCTTGATAACCTACTACATGAAGGTAGTAGGTTAATACTGTCAGCATTTTCATTTCACTAAAATGTCCTTACTATTTTTGCCCACTCATTAAAAATAGGGGCCTTTACGCCATTGCGTACCAAATTACAAATCCCCCAAAAATTCATTCTCGCCCCAGCATCACCCAAACGTCATCGTCTCTTTTCTTTGCTTTCCTTGTCATCGTCAATGGTGAAGTCACAGCAACAAACATTTGCCTACTGATTTCCTCCCCAAACCCAGAAAATGGGAAGGAGGGGGGGGTTTCAAAAAGTAAACCTTAAATCTATTAAAGTAGATACAACAACATACCAAGTGAAATCTCACAAGGACCCCTCTCACTAATAAAGTTATTATATTCTATTGGGGGCTATTAAGGAAAACGAAAAATGGGGACATTGCTAACCTACTACCTCCATGTTGTAACATCAAAACCAAACCAACAACATACACAGTGTAGTCCCACAAAATAGGTCTGGGAAGGGTAGAGATGACCTTCATTTGTAGGTTAGCATATATATGTGTGTGTGTGTCAATCGTAAACAGCCTCTCTACCTCACAAAGGTAGGGGTAAGGTATGTCTGAATACATGCTACCCTCCTCAAATCCCACAAGTGGGATTACACTGGGTATGTTGTTGTGTGTTGTCAGATACTCAGATCCAGCTTCCAGGTAATCCAAGTCTCACAAATCACTCATGTCCTAAATGTCGGTATTCTTTCAAACATCCAAATATCCAGCATATCATGCCATCTATATACTTAATGGCTGGGGTCATTACATAGCCTTCTTTCCTACCAAAAGATAATTATGGTCATTAATGGTATGACAGGTAAACGAATGCAGAATAAGTGTCGCTGAAAATTATCAATCACGAAGTTAGGAGAACAAATAAAACTATGAAAAAGAATCATTACAAGATTAATTAGTTCATATAGTTTTTGTTAGATGAGCACCTAGACCTTGATGGGAATAGAGGTAGCAGCCAGATAAATGTCATATCAAAAGGCATCTCTGACCGCACCCAAGGGTGTGGCCTAGTGGTCAATCTCTGAGGTCTCAGGTTCAAAACTCAGCGGAGACAAAAAAACACTAGGTGATCCTTCCCATCTGTCCAAGCTTTGGTGGACAGAGTTACCTGGTACCTGTTGCTAGTTGGAGGTGGCAGGTATCCTGTAGAGTTAGTCGAGGTGCGCAAAAGCTGACCCAGACACCACGGTCATAAAAAAAAAAGTATCTCTGACCCTAACACAAGTTGAGAGTTTAGGTGTAGAAAAATCATAAAACTCCACATAACGTAATATATTGATGAGACATCAATTCTATCAAATTTAGCCTAAACATGATAAGCAAAAGAACTCACATAAGATAGGCCACCATATGACTTCAACAGCTCGATCATACCATGTTTCTTAGCTCCTTCTGCATCAGCTAAAGGCTGTAATCAATAATCGCATACCCAGAGAGTGAATCTATTATAGGACCAACAACTTCATAGAAAAATTAGGGTCAACTTATTCATCCACATATACACAAACATATATCTCACGAGAACAGAGAGGTAGGGGAGGGAATTGAAATCAAGGAGCTGGACAACAAAGCAATATCAAGTTTAACTTTTCTCACAAACAAACAATGTGAGTCACATCATGGAAATAATTTTCTCAAAGCTCAACACTCAAGACTAGTAATTTTTGCTTCACTTGGAGCATATTAATATGATATTTTTTTGCGAAGTTTACATAAATATTATTTGATTCATCCAAAAGTAAATTTAAAACTCACTGATTCAGGAAATGGGTTGTTATCTCCTTATATGGTATTAAGCAACCCTCACTTTGTCACTCATGAGCTAGCTAGCTTGCTTTTGAGGTTGAGTTAGGTCCAAGGTCCATTTCTCAACAAGGTATTAACCATACCCATTTATGTTCTTGGTTTACCCAATATGTTATATTGTATCCACATGTCTACCCCTTGGCATGGGGGGTGTTAAGTGCCTCATATTGGTGGATAATTAGCTTTTTATGCTTAATATTGCATAACATGGTATCAAGGCTAGACACATTCATATTTTTGGTTTACCCAATATTAGGCCCCTATACTATATTATCTAGTACCAAATGTCTTGTCCTAGGAGCGTAGGGGGCATTAAGTCTCTCGCATTAATTGAGGGAGTTGGTTATTGTTTCTTCTATTTGGACAATCCTTACTTAATGAGCTAGCTTTCAAGGTTGAACCAGACCCAATGTCTCTTTTTTTTCTTTTTTTTGAAAATGGTAATGGTGTATTCTTCAGCATTAAGGCGATGCTGGTAACCTGCAAACAGAGGGGAACAAAAGAAGAGAAAAATAAAAAAAATAAAAATATTTACAAGGGTAATAATTCTACAATTTGTTCTGTAACCTCTAAACCTTTCTCTTTTTTTCCAAACAGAAATAAATATTCCACTGAATTACAGAAGAACATTTTGGAAGTAAAATAAATTGTGGTGATTATGTTCCTGTACATTGGGAGGAAAAACAATTTTCTTTCAAGATTTAACCAAACACATCTACATGTGACAGTAGTTGGCAGGAGGGTTCAGGTCTGTTCATCAAAAATGTCAAATTGCACACTCAGGATGTTGGTTCATTCAAATCCAGAGCGAATGTTTCTCTCTACGGTCATAAGCCCAACAAACAATTTTAATCAAAATTATATGAGAGGTAGAAGGGTTTGCTATATTTGGGATATCAATGACATCCGTTTTGCTTTTTTGACAATATAATTAAATCCATATTTCCATATCACTCACTAATTTTGGATGACATTGATAAAAATTTCAACAGCCAATAATTGAACTCGTAAGGTCAAAACTTATCACCTCTAGCATCCTAATTCAACTTTAAAGAAAGATTATTGAAAGAGCAAGAACTCTCACCAAAGTTTTCGATATGTTTAATGGTACAAACTACAAAGTAAGCATACTAGCCATGACTCAATGAGGTTTCTTAAGAATAATCCTGCTGACCTGCTTATAAACATACCTAGGGTTGGTCCAAATTTATTGACAATTCATACATTGAAAAGGTTCCGTAAATACCTTATCCTATCTGAACAATTCTAGCAAAATAGATATCAAAAGAAAAATATGTGGGAGGTCGATAGTTCCCCTCTACCCTCTAATTTCCACACTACAGAATAAAAAAAATCCCCTTTTGATTCCGCTTTCCCTCTTTTTCCTAACAAATATATTTCAGAACCAGTTTTCAATAGCATTTTGACCTCTTCTTTATTATCCTTCTAATAACAGGAAAGTTATTTACATGTTTGTGCTTTGTCCGTACATGATTCAAGAAATAACTCAAACAGAGATGTGAAAGGACAAATAACCAAGTCAGACATTTTCTGTTCCTATAAATACTAAAATTTTCAGATATCCATCACTGTTATTTATCAAAAACATTTTATTAACCCATATAGCACATGAATCTCATAGAAAAATCAGACAGTGTGGAGACTGAAATGACTGATCATAGCAACTTGTTGTAAGATGACCTTTGACAGCAACATTGTATAATAGGATGACAAGCTAAAGCCAATTTTTACTTAAGTAACATCAAAGCAAAATAGCAGCAGTCTATTAGAGATCGAGTCTAAACCTCTATGCTGCTATAATTGCGCAGAAGTAGGCATGAACTAAACAAATGCCTGAGTAACCTCAAATTCTTGTAGCTAACCTTTAACAGCTCCATTGTATTATACGATGACGAACTACAGTAATTTATATCATCTTCAGCAACAACAAACAAAACAGAAGCTTTCTGCTAGAGATTGACCCTCTAAGTTATTCTTTTTATCAAATTTTTCAAGTAAGTACGAGAGGCAGAACGTTTGACTAGTGACTTTCAATCACTAAATTGAAAATACAAAAGAACAAGACATCTATGTAGAATCTCTCAGAATCAAGAGCTTTTTTCCCCAGACTCCCAAATAAGGATACATGCCACTTCATCTTTCTTATTTCTCACTTGTTCGTGTAGTTCATTGATGAGCCTTTCCGGTAAGAACATCATATTTCTTCTACTTTAGTACTTTACTCATTCTAGTTTTGATTAAAGGTTTATTTGTGCTGATCTTTTGCTTAACTCCCTACTAGACATTAAGAATCGGTTTAACAATTTAAAAATCCAAGTTTGCACACAAGCCATCATTTTTATTCTTCAGCTTGGTTGCATTTACAACAAAAAATATTTTACGATATTTTAATGAAATCACTTGTGCACACTTGGTAATAGCCTATATTTAAGGCTATAATGAAAGAGTGATCGTAAACATTGCTTATTTATCCTTTATCCTTCCTGTTGATGGGAAACTCAAAATGGCAAAATCCGATATAGCAGCCAAGAATCACAAAATGGATCGAATATTTATGATTTAATGGAATAATCAACATTGGTTATGAAGTTGTTCACGATTGGCAAATCAAAGAATCAGGGATTCCAAAGACTAACAATAAGAATCAAAACAATGGTATAGAGGTATGTGAGTTTTGATAATGAGTTTTGTTTTTGATGACCGTGATGCCCGAACCAGCTTTCGCGCACCTCGACTAATTCCACGAAATACCTACCACCTCCCACCAGCAAAAGATACCAAGTAACTCTGTCCACCAAGGCTGGAACAGATGGGAAGAATCGCCTAGTGTTTTATGTCTTCACTGGGGATTGAACCTGAGGCGTCATGATTCTCAACCACTTCATTTTCCCTTTCTATTGTCAAATTTATTACAAGGACAAAAAAAATTAAGTAACCCTTCAGGGTGGCCCAGTGGTTTGGGCTTGAGACTTCCATGTTGGAGGTCTCAAGTTTGAAACCCCTTGTCAGTAAAAGCAAGGGGTTTGCCTTCTGGGTCGAGTTCGTCGCACCGGCCTTGCCTAGTGCGGGTTACCTCTCCTAAGTGGTTTGCGAGCTATCGCATAAGAGTGGGGGTTTTACCCTGTGCGCACCCAAAGGGTAGCGGCTGCGGGTTTCCCTTGTCATCAAAAAGAAAAAGGACAAAAAAAGTTAAAGTGATTATTCTTTTTTTAAGAAAAAGATAATGAGTTTTTAATTTTTTTTGTCCTTATGATAAATTTGACAATGAAACGGAAAAATGTACATTAATCTAGCAATCTAGCTGAATAATCAGACTTTGAGCAGCAAGAAATACAAAATGCGGAGGAGAGCAAGGTTGTAAGAGCCAAAGAAGAGATGTAATCTAAAATTTAGTTTGAGCTATCTCAATTTAGTATAAACAATCTTTAATTATTGTAGGCTATCTGTTTTTTGTATTTTTATCAATATAATATTGTTTTACACCGTAGGACCTCCTATATTATTGAATTATTGATTTCAATATTGTTATAGATACCGGTAATATGCCGATAGGTGATGGAAATATGTTAGAAGTCTTCAAGAATGTTATAGATTCAAAACAGGATCTAACTAAAATGAATAATGACGTTGATGTTGGATACTTTCTTGAGTTGAAGAAGCAATATTACAAGTTTAGTTGCTTTCACAAAGGGTTATATCATTATGTGTTATTTAGACAAATCGAAAAAAGAAACCAAAACAAGAGTTCTGATTTTTTTGTTGGAAATAAGTCTATACAGTTTGGACTTACAAGGCAAAGCTATTGAGAGTCGTAAAGATTGCTAAGGGAGATGAACCAGAGGGGACCTTGGTAAAATACATTGTAGGTGGCTTATCAGATGTATTTGGGAGACTTGTATCTTGTTCTTTTCACGCTTATTTAATTTTAGCTACTAATTATGGGAACTTGGTAACAATTGTTGTCTTTTTGGTTGAAGATATGGCATGTTAGACAATTGACATATATGAGAAGAATCCTTGGTGTGAGATCAACCGAGCATCCAAGTGCCATTACTAGAATTTTGAGATGGCATTGGAATGTTTTGATTAAGGTGAAGAACAAGGATGAGAATAAGAGTTACATTTCAGAAAAATGAGGTAAAAATTTGTTTAAACTCAGCCTAATTTGCCTGATCCAAAATACAATTAACTGTTACACTACTCCTTGTGTTATCAAGTTATTACTTTGTTTGGTCATTGTAGCTATCAGCAGTTGTGTGTGCCATCTTGCCCATCAATTGTGTTTTTTCGCATCTTTTTCTTGTACTGATATTTAGAAATTGGTTAATACTTTCAAAAGATTTGTTGTTCTTGAGCTGAGGGTCTCCTGGAAACAGCCTCTCTACCTCTACGAGGTAGTGGCAAGGTCTGCGTACAATTTACCCTCCCCAGACCCCACCTAGTGGGATCTCACTGGGCATGTTGTTGTTGTTGGTTAATACTTTCAAAATGTTTTCCAAGGTTAATCTTGCTCGACAATCTTTGCGGTTCACTCAATAACTTTGGCTCGTAAGTCCAATCAAATAGGTTAGTTGCCGACCAAAATGCAAGCTCATTCTTGTTTTTTGGTTCAATTTGTCTAAGTAACGCATAATGGTATAACCTCTATGAGAGCAACTACACCTTCAATATCGCTCTTCAAACTCTAGAAAATCTTCAAAACCAGCTTCATTAATTATTTTAGTTAATAAATCTTGTTTTGAATCTATAATACCTTTGAACACACCTAACAAATTTCCAATCCCACATCTAATAGCCATCTTATCAATATACTGCCGATATCATCAATCACTATATGAAACCGACAATTCAACAAAATAAGAGGTCGTTATGGTCTAAAACAATATCATGTTGAATAGATCGCCTACCATAATTAAAGATCGTTTATCCTAAATTTAGATTGCTCAAACTAAAACTTTTATTACATATCTCTTCTTCAACTCTTCTAACCTCATGTTTCTCCATATTTTGTACCCTTTTCTGCTCAAAGCCTAATACTTCAATTGGATTGACGTACATTCTTCATCTTGATTATCAAATTTTATTATTCTGGATGAAATTTTTTAACACTCATTATCAAAAACTCACATACCTCAATAACACTATATCATTATTGTTATTCATCGCTCGGATCTCTAATTCTCCGACTTCTTCGTCACGAACAACTTCATAACCAATGTTCTCTATTTCATTGAATCACAGATGCTCAATTCATCTCTTCGATTTATGGTCGTCTTCATTAGATTCTACCACTTTGAACTTTCTATTAATGGGAAAAATAAAGAGGAAGGGATCTTTATGATCACCTTTTCCCTATAACATTAGGTATAGGCAGGGGTAGATCTACGTATAAGGTTGGGGGTGCCACGGCACCCAGTGCCTCGATGAAACGGTGTGTGTATATATAAGAAATTGTATATATTTAAATCCTGCCACCCTGAGGAACAAAAGAACGAAAGGTGCTAGTGGCAAACAACGCAATGTACCACCCAAGCGATGAGAGTTCGAACTTGAAGTGCAACACTATTATTTTTGGCTTCCTCTTTTGGTTGCTGCGATTCGCGAAGAAGAGCTTCAACTCTCTTTTTTCCCCAATAATTCTTCTTATACTTCTATTCTTTACTAATTCAAATTGCTTATTTTTTATTTTAATTAATTCTTAACCGTTTTAACTTTCACTTTCACTGAGTATTAATCACTTGATACGAGTGTCACGTGCGTATCTCATATCAATAAATACTATATTTAAAATGTCACATAGTATTATGTTAGAATTTATAAAACTTAAAGGTTATTTTGATCTTTTATTGATGTTTGAGCTATGTGAAGATGACTGAATTGAAGCTATAATTCTTAATCTTTCTCAACTATATATCTACAACACCACATAGAAAATTATATATGAATATAACAATATTAGATGGTTTATACAAGTTCAATTTTTTTAACGTTAAATTTTTATTCCTACAAAAAGAATTGGACAACTTAAATATCTTTAATCTCAAAATATCTAGAAAAAAAAATTACTAACTATGAATATTCGATCAATTTGTCTATACAAATCGACCAAGATAAATAACCCGAATCGTAACCCAAAATTGAAGGAATTGACCCGTTTATTCGATTTAGACAGTGTGGCACCTGGAACCTCCTAATGCTGGATCCGCCTCTTGGTATAGGCGATCACCAAATGCACATAGGCGATCCCCAAAATATAACATAGGCCATTTATAGTGAAAATAAAATTTTCTATAAATGAAGCCAAATGGTGGCTTATGCACAAGAACTGGTCTTTCTATAGTGTGAAAACTTATTTTTGAAGTTCAGTAGGGATTTGGCAAAAGATTAGTTCAAGTAAACCTTCAATAGTTAATTAAAAATAAAATGGGTGGAGCAAAATAAGAAATATGAAATGCACCCAAGGGTGTGGCATAGTGGTCAAGGAAGTGGTTGAGAACCCTTAGGTCTCAGGTTCAAAACTCAGCAGAGACAAAAATCACTAGCTGATCCTTTCCAACTGTCCTAGTGTCGGTAGACAGAGTTACCTGGTGCCGGTCGCTGGTGGGAGGTGAGGTATTCCATGGAATTAGTCGAGGTGGCAAAAGCTGGTCTGGCCAGCACGGTAATAAAAAAAAAAATTAAATTCTTACACAGAAAGACTCGTTAATGGACCGCACGATACAGAGTAAACAATAAGAAGAAGGAGAAAGATGAAGTAGCATGTATTGGTCTGTGATAGTTAAGTGAAAAGGTGTTTGACGCAAGAGATCTTATTTAGGTGTTCTTATTCTTTTGTATTTTTTATTGCCTCTCAAACATCTTCTCTTTCTGACTTGGAAAATATGAAAAAGTTTAATTCAAAAATAAATTAGAGGACTCCTATTCATTTTTTATACAGAAGTCTTTATCAAAAAGTGGATTCAGAATCTTAAACAGAGACAAATTATTTTCTTCTCTGTCTCTACTGAATAGAAACTTTGGTCTTTGTTCCAGCTTCATCAACATTCATGTACAGCAGCAACCCCAAATTATAAACCCTAGCCAACAAAAGTTTTTCAAACCAACATTTCGAAAAAATATCTTACTTCTACTCATCATTTCAAACACAAAAAACACAATTTTCGTACAAATGTGAAGCGGGTGATCGTACCGTATTCCTCCATCGATCCTGAGAATTAACGTCGGCGCCGTACTCTATCAAGCATTTGGCGATATCGATCCAACCATGAAGGGCGGCAACGTGAAGTGGAGTGCGGTTATCGTAATCCCTAGCTTGAACAAGCGTACGGTCTTCTTCTAGAAGTTTCCGGACGGCAGCCTTATCGTTTTGGTGAGCGTGCCATAGAATAAGCGATGTTCGACTAACTCTCGCTTTCTCTTTCTTCTTCTTCTCCTTCTCCGTCGATGATGTCGCCGGTTCTCCGCCGCCGGAACTACCTTCGCTTCCGCTCATTTGTTTTTCTGACCTCTGTGTGAAGTGTGCACACGTAATTTTTTAAAAAAGATTTATTTATTTTATGAACCAAAACTTAATGGACTCCAATAAATCATTTATTTTGATTTTTATATTTTTTTAAATTAAAACAGTTTTAAAAATTTATAACTACAGGTTTTCCTACACTAATATCATTGATGGATAAAATTTTAATTTTAAGTTGTTTGTAATTTTTTACTTCTTCTAGATGATTAGGATAAAATTTAAATATAATGTCAAATGCAACTAAGAAAAATAAAAAAAAAAAGTTTCATAAAATGAGGTTTCGGAAAGGTAGAGTTACGCAAATATTACTTTTATTTAAAATACGATAAATAAATTATTTCCTATAAACTCTCGATAATATATATATATATATATATAAAAGATAATTTGTTCTAGACTTTGAACATGCAGCTTTTGTGCAAGGTAATCTCATGATATACTCAAACACTATAAATGGGTAATAAACATAATATACAATTTAAGTACATAAATAACTTCTATATAACAATAATTTGACTTCTCACAAACATAGCAATAGAATTTTTGTAAGACACAAAAAAATAAAAAAAAAAGAAAAATGGAAAATCACAAACAATAAAATACGTATAAATAATTATTATATTAAATTTTCACTCCTTAATTAGTTTTTATTTTGTTATTTTGCTTCCATAATTATTCTATTATTTTGCTTCCATAATTATCTCAATCATTAATATAATTCTTCTCAACATCAGTATACTAACCACAATCAAACTCTCGATCTTCTCTAATAATTCTGCTGAAAATTACAACGTTTTAGTTTTAGTTAAGAATGACGGAAGATAAGATTCATCAGGTAATTATTATGAAAAATTAGTTTTGAAACAAATTATTTCGGTTAAAAACAATTTTGAATATTCATTTATGTTTTTGATTGTTCTAAAATTATTTGTTTTTTCACCTTCCGAAATTTTTGTTTAATTGATCACACATATTTTATTTTTTATTGATAAATTTTGTGTTTATTCAATTTGAGAATTTATCGATGTGGTTTCAATGAGAAAGAGTTATTTTGCAATTTTATACTTGGTGATATTTTCGTTTTTTCCAATTTGCTGAATTTTATTTCTGCTCGATGATAATTTCCATTTTTAAAATAAATTATTTCAATTTTTTAACTTTATTGTTTAAACCATACGTTACATCATTTTTATTAGTTTGATTATACTGAAAAAATTGATAATTAATTGATTAAATTATGGTGTTACATATAATCAAGTTCAACTTTATCAATCTTCATAAATCAATGTTTTATATATATAGTTGGTTATAAATTGGTGTTCAAATTTCATTATAAGAATAATGAAGTGGACACCAATTTTTAACCATATTATACACTATTCTGTATATAACTGTTGTTTGGTGATATAAAAAAATATGATTGTGTATTTTAAATTCAATTGTTGGGAACTGGTGTTTAGTAGGTTATTTAATTTTTTTTTTGTTGAAATATATTGTAGGAAGATATGTGAATTTCAAGATTGAAGGAGTGATATATGACGCAAATACCAATGAAAAGAAAAAAAGTTCAAGAGGTCTAAAGTAAAGTTTAGAAAATGTGTTATAGCCTAAAGATGACCATAACAAGAAAACTTGGACCAAATAACCATATGAGGATTAATATTGTTGAGCTAATTTTTTGTTTGTTACATGTTTGTTTTCTTCAGAATCTAATTGAATGATATTAGCGATTTTGAATTTTATTCGTTGTTTATTAAAAAAAATTCAGATAGTCCTATTATTTATGTTGGTTTCCCTTGTGGTATAAATGTCATTTAAAAAAAATAGAATGACACGAAATATCAACTAGATTGATATATTATGGGGTGGAATTTAATAATTATAGGTATATTATATGGTACAATGTTAGTGTTATTATATGGTACAATTTTGATATTAGAAATTTTCAATGTTATTCGTAAATGGTATCACATTGTTCTAGTGTAATTTGATGTTTTCAAGTTTGTATTAGTGTTGATTTTAAAAGATAATATTATCAAAATAATAATTTTCGTTACGTTATAAACTGACAATTTAAAAAAAATATGACAAAATATCAACAAGTTCGGTTCATTAGATGGTGCATATGTTGCTATAATATTTGTATTTCACATGATATAATTTTGATATTTTAGATGATACAATATTGGTATAATTTTGATATTTTAGATGATACAATGTTGGTATAATTTTGATATTTTAGATGATATAATGTTGATATATATATTATATGGTACATATATTTTTTACACAAATTTGATATATTGTATGGTATATATTGAGGTGTAATATAATATGGAAAAATCACCTCATATATCTATTTAAGGCTTAATATTACAGCCTTTAGATGTATTTTTTTTATATTACTACTTATAACAGTTTAATTACAAATATTAACAGATTAGTTTTAATTTATAGTTTAATTAATTAGTTAGTATTTTTATAATTACATTATAATTAATAAGTAAGAGAAATAACATTAATATTAGAGAATCAATTGTCATTATCTCTTCTACTATTTTAGGGATACCATTAATAGTAGAGAATCAATTGTCATTATCTCTTCCACCATTTTAGGGATTTTTTTCCAGATTTCACATAGCAACCCCCACCTTCCTCTTTTACCCACACGTAAATCCCACACCCCCACCCCCACGTTTCTCTTTTACAGAGAACTAACTTTTTCTTTCTCACCATCTTCAACGTTCGTCTTCTTCATTCAAAAAGAAAATCAGTAGAACTCCCACATTTATATGATTTAATGGTGGGATGAGATCTACACACGAAGAATGTTGAAATTCCTGCAAAGTGTGATTCCTCTCAGTCGAAGGATCAAAAGGAGAAAAAAAACGAAGCAAAGAAAATGGTGAGTCCGACAAATCAAAAGGGAAAGAAGAGGAAGGGGGAAATTGTACAAACCCCTTTTGATTCGAATTCTGATTTTGTTAGTGAAATAAAAAAGAAAAAAAGTAACAAGTGTAGAAATTGCTCAATCTTCAAAACCATCAACAAGAAGAACAACAAAAAATAAGGAATCAGAAATTCGAATATCCAAAAAGGCAAAAAAAGTTGTTAGGGTAAGTATTATATTTAATTTATTTTCACATTATTCAAATTAGTGATTTTTTTGCTAAAAATATCACATTATGCTTATTGTTGTTTCGAAACTTTTGTTTGGGTGAAACTTGTACGAAATGTGAATAATATTTATATGAATCTCACTTTAATATATGATTTTGGGATATTATATGAAATGTGATATAATATTGGTATGCAAATGGTATGAATTGTGTTTTGACATTGGTATGAAATTGGTTTGATATCAGTATAGCCCAATGGTATGAGTTGTTAAATTGGTATGCAAATGGTATGAATTGTTAAATTACTCTGTTTTGTATGAATTATGACTAATATTGATATGAAATTGAGATTTTTTCTAATAGGAAGGTTTCTTTTTCAATTTCTTCATTAATGTATTTAAATTTTTAACATTGGTATGAAAATGGTATAAAATGATTTTTCTTTCAAATTTTTTTCAGTGATTGTGGTTTGTACACGTGTCTATTTGCTGAATACATCAGTAATGGAGTTTTTGATATGCGTTCTGTTGATATCGATGCAAAGTACCATCGTCAAAGGTATGCCACAATCATATGGCATTATGGAAAAACAAAGAATGATGATGGCGTGACCAGTGAGAGTGAAGTAACTGGCACTGTTGCTAGCAAATTTGATGGACCCCGCATAGCAAAAGAACATGCTCCGAATACCAGCAATTATCCCACACCAAGACCACGGAGATCAAATTTGAGATAGTTGATTGCACCTTAGACTTTTTAGAATTACCAGTTTTTTTTTTTTACTTTTGGACGATATTTTTGTGTTTGTTACAGCTTTAAGTATTTGATATATATAATATCCACTGTTTTATTTCAAAAAGATACCAATTACATATGAATTACAGATTGACTATTGTAATCGCAGGATACTAGTTATATACAGACTGCATTCCAAATGGATACACCATTCTAAAGATAAATTACACATTGACTATAATAATTCTTGGGATAACAGTTATATACAAAATGCATACAAATTGGATTCAACATTTAAAGTTTATGATTTTACAATGTCTTATTAACTAGAAAGAAATCATACTACTAATTTAGAGTTCATGAACTAACTCTGACTTATAATTGGTATCCAAAATGTACACCTTTGGCATCCAAATTCATATTCTAACACAAAAGAATAAAAAAAAATAAAAAATGAAGTTGGTATCCAACATGTATAAATACCTTGTATAAACGATTATGCCAATGTAAAATAGTGATAATTGTATTTTGTAACAACCTCAATTACATTTTTGTTTTACATTTTTTTCATCCTGGACAATTTACAACCTAATTGTAAATTATATTGTCTTAACAAGCGTGAATTAAGTATTTTTAAAGATGTATGAAGTTGTATACAATCTGTATAAATACTGGAATAAACGAATCTTACAATTTAAAACAAAGATCATTAAATGTTGCACCAACATCAATTACATCTGGTTTTTTTTTTTTAAATGGATAAAATAAGATTTTTTAATTAATTTTAACAGATTCAAGTGAATTAAGGAAAACAAATATTCCTAATTAGTTTAAATCTCCTAAATTTATGCTAATTAAAAATTATCATAAATCAATTCAAATTTAATTAATACATCTATTTCCATTTTTTCAATTTTTTTCTTTATTATTTCTAATTTCGTTTTTTTTTTTAAATTTTCGTTTATCTTTTTTTTTTTAAAAGTTTTTTCCAATTAATAAAAACATTTCTTTTTTTTGTAAATTTGTTATAACCTGAAATTTTTAATGTTATAGCTTGAAAGTCTAAATCTACTGCTATAGCTTGAAAATAGTACTATAATATATGTCATAAATGAAATTTACACATATAATATTAACATATTATGTAGGGAAAAAGGACGAATTTACCCTCGAACTTTGATAAATGGTACGTATATGCCCTCCGTTATACTTTGTGTCCACCTAAGCCCCTGCCGTCCAATTACAGGTACATACATGCCCCTCTCACTAACGATCCCCTCATATTATACACGTGTCTTAATCCTAATCAACTACCCGTTTGACCTTTCTTTTTAACCCATAAACTAACAACCCGCGCCATAAACCCAATAGCCACCCGATTCCCTCTAAGATATATCCTAATTAAAAGACCCAAATCTCCATTGGAGAACAACTTTAATTTGGGCTGTGATAATTCGTTAGGTGTGTTAAATCAAGGTGGGAATGGGATGATGAATACAATTTATTATAATTATAATTTAATCCATTTCTTCATAAAACTTGCTCGCATTCACATTCCAATCTAGAACCACCCATTCCACTCTTCCATACCCCATTTTTGCCGCATGAGCAACCACAACTGACAACATCTTTCCAAAACTTTTCCTCCTATAACACTCTCTCACAAATATATCCTCGATGTAAAACCCAGGTTTCGCTAAGAAGGACGAATAATTAGGAAAAAACAACACAAGCCCAGCAACCACAACATCATTTCCACACGATCTGAACGTTTCAGCTTGCGGGTCGGTAATCGGGAGATCCAGATTTACCGTTTTATGAATGGGGCTAAAATTTGGGTAGTTTTGGTCGATTAGAGGGAAAGGGGTTTGAGAAACTTCGAGAAGGAAAATGATGAAGGAGGTGTACGGAGGTGGGGAGTTCTCAGGGAAGAGAGTGGAGGAAAGTGAAGATTTTGTGGCGGAGAAGAGATGGATGAGTCGCTCAAACACGGCCATCTGGTGGATGAGTTTGTGGATACGAGGAACATCGACGATGGTGGCAAGGAAAATTCGGGATTAAAACTATTTATTATAAATCGTTGGGTATGTTAAAACTATTTATTATAATTCGTTGGGTGTGTTAAAACTATTTATTATAATTATAATCCAATATTCATCATCTCATTCCCACCTTGATTTAACACACCCAACGAATTGTCACAGCCCAAATTGAAGTTGTTCTCCAATGGAGATTTGGGTCTTTTAATTAGGATATATCTTAGAGGGAATCGGGTGGGTATTGAATTTATGGGGCGGGTTGTTAGTTTATGGGTTAAAAAGAAAGGACAAACGGGTAGTTGATTAGGATTAAGACACGTGTACAATATGAGGGGACCGTTAGTGAGAGGGGCATGTATGTACCTATAATTGGACTGCAGGGGCTTAGGTGAACGTAAAATATAACGGAGGGCATATACGTACCATTTATCAAAGTTCGGAGGTAAATTTGTCCTTTTTCCCTATTATGTAGGACTTAACACCAAAGTTGTACAAAAATTATATAATATGTAAGTTTTTAATTACTTTATTAAACTTTCTAGATTCAAATGATTATTTAAGTTATACAATAACAAATTAAAATATTTTGTCAAAAAAATAACTTCGATAACTTTTAAAATTTCAAAAAAAATAATAATTGAAATTTAGTCACAATAATGGAAAACGATATCTGCATGAAAACAATATTAAAAAGGTGAGAGAAGGTTACAATTAGTAATTTGATTTGATAATAAAAAATTAAGAGAGAGAAAAATCAATATATGAGCAAGAAAATAATAATATAAAAGAGTATAATTATGGTTGAAAAGTCAAAAAGTAAACAATAATTATCAATCTCATAATTTAGCACATAATAACCCCGCCCCCCCAANCCCCCCCCCCCCTCCCCCTCCCCCAAAGAAAATAAATCGGATACTAAAGTATATATTTTTTAAATTGGAAATTCAATATATAGGCAAAAAAAAATAAAATAATAATAATAATAAAAAATAAAATAAAATATATATAGAAGAGTTTAATTATGGTTGGAAAGCCAAAAAGTAAACAATAATTATCAATCCCATAAATTTAGCACATAACCCCCCAAAAAAGGAAATAAATCAGAAAATAAAATATATAAATAAAAAAACGAAAATTAAATATTTGTCATGTTTGTAATTAAAAACCTAATTTTTTTATAAATAAAAAAGAGTATATACATATTTTGTTAATTAAGTTCTTAAATAGTATATTCTTGTAATTTCTCAAAAAAAAAAACTCTCTTAGATGTTTAATGAAGATTGATTTGAGGAAAGGCTATGAGTTTCTTTCTAATTTTACAAAATTGGTGATGACTTGTGTCTCTTTCCTAATATTTTATATTTTTAAATAATCTAATATTTTTTTTTAAAAAGAAAATCACATTTCAGTATTTGGTGCCATGTGAAAAATTTAACACTCATAGTTTGATGTGTGTCAAAAGATATTATTTTTAAGAATATTTTAATCAATATAAGTATATTCCTCATAATTTGACTTAATGCCAAATAAATTGGCTTCAACGGTAATGTCATGTTAATGACAATAATTAAGAGGCAACTGTTCTCTAACTCACATGAAGAGTAATAATAGTCAATCAAGGGTTTTGAACACCGATTGGAAAACCAAAAAAAAAAACCAGTTAACCAAGACTATTCAAGAAGTAATAAAGGTGATTTGAAGGCAATTGAGTTATGACTTAAAAAAGGTCAAAGAATATGTTAATTGAAATTGAAAAAAAATGTTAACAATTTATTAAGTATAATAACTAGTCAAGGCTATTTATGGAATGAAAATAATTTAGGACATAAAATAATATTCTCTTTCAAATATAATAGGAGATATAATAATTTTTCTTGAGATATTAAAATTATTTTTTTTAACACTAAATCACTTTAGTGAGGTCACTGATCTTAGAGCAAAGATGGAGAAATCTAATATTTTCATGACAGGAATAAATGATTTCATAATGAAGGTCTTGATTGAGAAAATTGAATTTGTTGTGGGTATATTTTCAATTAGATACTTAGGATTTTCACTTTCATCATCTAATAAGTGGAACAAGCTAAATCATCATCAATTTGTTCTCTAGATCACAAACAGGATAAGATTAACTAATGCTAATTTGTTGTCTTATGCAGGAAAGCTTTAAATTATTACTTTTGTTATATTCTCTAGAAGTAGGCAATGAGAAGAATACACTTTTTCTGTATGGAGAGCAAACTACTAACGCTTTGTGTTTGGATTTTTATACGTATTGTTTCGTAATTGTTATATCGAAAAAGATTTTGATGATTGACAAATAAGGAAATAGATGAAAGGTTTGAGCCGACATGTTCTTATCAGATCGAGTCCGACTAGAATTAGGAGAGGGTCAACCACGCGAAGTAAAAGTTATTAGGCGGTGGATGAGTTGCGTTTACGACAAGAGTCCAGTTGCATAAAGTTTCCTTTCATAGAGGATTCCTACATGAAAAGTATTTTCAAGTCAAAGCCATAAACAAAATCTCAAAAGGAAAAAAAAATCGTTAGAAGGACCAATTTTGACTCACAGAAGGAGAAGTCTCACATCTATAAATATAGTTAGGTTTTCACAAATAACTTACAAGAAGAACACAATCAAATAAAGGGAGTTCATATTTGAGAGAATTCTGACTGAAGATCCAAGTGTAGCCAACACATGGAAACAAAATTGAAGAACCTGATCCATAGGCTTACATTTTATATTTCTTAAGTCAAGTTTGCTTGTATTGAATTTTATTGAGTGGTATCTTTAATGCTTTCTAAATCCAATGAGGCATAAACTAGAGTAGGAGCATAGACTTCAAGTTGGGACGACTTGGAGACTTGGGAACATAAATATTGGGAGGTTTGTGTTAATGTTTAGGAATTAGAATTAGTTCCTAGGATTGCAAGAGTAGTAGTTTGAATTCATAGCTTGAAGTAGAATCAACGATCTGGTTGATTGTTGATGTTTAGAAATTAGAGTTTATAATTCCTTAGGTTACATAAGTTTGTAATATTAAACTGTTGAGGATTAGAGTTTAGTGAAGTTGAATTAAATCATATAGAGATGTAGATCGTAGTTTTTTTTTCCTTTATGGGTTGGGGTTTTCCACGATAAAGTAATGTATTATTACTTTACTCATTTTACTTAATGCAGTGTCAATACTCGTCAAAGGAACATATAGAGTAACTTGTTCCTTAGACAAATTAGGGGTTCAATATTCCAACAATAATGTATCGTATAAGTTTGTAATATTAAACCGTTGAGGCTTAGAGTTTAGTGAAGTTGAATTACATCATTTAGAGATGTAGGCCATAGTTTTTTTCCTTTATGAGTCGGGATTTTCCACGATAAGGTATTGTATTATTACTTTACTCATTTTACTTAATGCAGTGTCAATACTCGTCAACGGAACATATAGAATAATTGTTTCTTAGACAAATTAGGGGTTTGGTATCCAACAATAATATATCGTATTATATTGTATTTTTTGTATTATATCGTATTATATTGTTTTAATGAATATAATGTTTGGGTACATTACATCGTTCTCCGTCATTACATGACATCACACGTTCATAATTTGAACGATAAAAAAATAGGGTACGGGATAGAGCTATTATGAAAGGTAGAATAAAAGATGAAATATGATTAATCAATAATAAATAAAGACAAAATGAGAAGAAAATATTAAGGTAACGATGAGATCATATCAAATCAGTTGTTACATAAAATGAGTCTTTTCATCGTTACCTAACCATGAATTTAAACAATACGATGCACTAAAATTTAAGTAATAATCAAAATAAACATTGTACTTAAACTAATAATACAATACAATACAACAGGTAACAACCATCCAAACATGGTGCGAAGGAAAAAATATATTTTACACTGAAAGAATGCTACATAAAGTTAAGGCACCTACAAAAGTGTCTTGCTTCAGTTGGGTGGTAGTTTCTAAGCTATATGATTTCAGATAGCAGTGATAAAATTAGCACATGAAATCATGATCAACTCAATGTGCCTAAGTTTAAGCGGATCTCATTTATTAACTCAACTTATTTTGACTCGTTTAAATTTAGACCAAGCGACTTTTGAGTAAGTCACATTTATCAACTCAATCCATTTTGAGTAGTCCATTTGACACTCCTAAAAACATATGGAGAATGATACCACTGTGTATTATTTGGAGATTTAGAAGAAATTCTGATGGAACCACAACCCCAGCTTGTGGTTGATCCAAATGTGCTTTCCTACACTTGGCACAAATGACCTATGTATAATCAGTGATTCATTTGAATTCGATGTAAAAACCTCAATGTCTCACTCATTAAATTTAAATTCATTATATGTAAAGGGGAAACTACCTTGAGAAATTAAATGCCTTAAATAAATGACAAAGATCAAGGGAATAAAATAATTGCTAAAGTTTCATCAAGAAAGGATGTAGCTCAACATGAGAAAAATAGTAAAAAGCAGTAAAATACCATTCTATGTTTCGTCTATTGTATTGTATTTTTCTCAAGTTTTGAAATGTTGATGGTGTAAAGCAGTGCAATTGTTTTCATTTGCCAACTTATTGCACAATTAGAAGGTTTCAGGTAAAATATTTCTGAGTTATATGTTCATACACACCAATTATTCCCCTATTTTTATGCAGGTATATTTTTTGGGCCATAAATTTGCATTTGATTTCAGATTTTATGTTTTACAAAGATTTACAATGAATATTTATTGTTACTTTTGATGACATATCTCATATTAACTCGATTTTTGGTATTCTTTTTCATGTTTGAAAAGAAACCTCAAATATATGTAGTATAATTATTTACTATATGTTTTGATAACAGATCATCCGTTGTAATTGAATTTGACTATTGCTATTATTTTTGAGAAAGCATCACATATCTTACTTGCCTTTTTTTTAGACCTGATACTTTTGGATGGACTATGCAGTAGGTTGATTCTGCTTCTCAGTTATTGCAGGTCTTTTTAGATCAAGCTCGATGTTTTGGAGTTCACGAAATCATCATGATTGCATTCTGAGGTCGTTTACCTAAAAGTTTGACCGAAGTCAAACATTTGAACTCCTAAAGCTACAAAACACATAAATTTGCATAAAACTCAAATAAACTACCCATTGACCGTCTTGTCAGTCTCAACAACGGTAGAAAAGCTCTAATGTCACAATCCAACCCACGGGTCGTGCGAATACCTACTCTAACCCCTAGATAGGAGAACCTTTACCACCAGAAAATAAATGAGTTATGAAGAAAAATCATTAATACGGAAAACTTTAGAGAAAACACAACCATTAATACAAAACTTTAATAAGACTTTTTTACAAAAGACTGAATACAACCCCAAAGATCTAGTCTAAATAGGTACAAGAATTACTAAAAAGGTACAAATTATATAAGAAAATATGACACAACTCCCATCACTAGGGAAGGAAACATAGAAGCTGTTAGATATCGGCGTCGTCTGCACTTATGGAACATCACTGGTCCTGCAACCAGACTATTCCAAGTGGCATAGTATCAGTACAACCAACACGTACTGATAGACATCATCAATTGAACTGAATCTACCACATAATATAATGTAAATAAATAAAAAAAGTCATGCGATGTGGAAGTTATACCACTCAAGTCTCTATCTACCTCTTCTTACCCTACCAAGGTAAATACCATGTCTGGACATTCTAATTACATCACCCTAATGCTTCCCCAGCGTACCTAGAATGCCACAAAAATACACAATCGCAACTTAGCCCTTTTACCACATTAATATCCCTGAAAACCAGGCCATCACCAACCCTATCAACTAACTTGCTACCTTTTATAGTACCCCTGCCAACTCCTTGGCCCTTTTAGGAACAATAAGTGAAACTGGCACCTTAGACCAACCCATCCTTAGTCAACTAAACCTAAAACTCATTATAAAACAAGACACTCATGACTAACAGAAACACAACTTAGGCAACTAAAGAATTGAGTCACCATAAACTCAACTTAATAGTCAGACAATATGCAAAAGAAACCTAAGAGTTTAGATGTAATGAACAATTTATTTAACTCCACCCTCAAAAGTGACACATATCCCGGATTTCCATTCCTTACCCTGATGTACCATAATATGATCCATGTCCCAACAACTCACCTTTCAAGTAACCCAGACCATTTATGGATCTAACATGCAACAATTACCTCATGCAAGAATACACCAAGTTCACTCATGGGACCATAATCACATAATTGGCCCTCTCAAGGAAATCAAACCAAATTATCAGTGTACCGATGTGGTACCCGAGTCATCCTTCGTTAGTTACCATTGTGGTACTTGAGCTAACCATTTTTGGATATCCCCGTGCCAGGCTTGGTACCCAAGTTAACTTTTAGTATATATTAGGTGTGGTATCCAATCCAACCGTGGGGATCTTGTATCAGGCGTGGTACCTAAGCCAACCAAAAATAATAGACAATTATGCACAATTACATAGCACAATGAACAAGACCACTTAAAAACCACAAGTCATAATCACAAGTTCATTGCTTGAGATTACCTTCATGAGGTCACTTCATATGTCACTCTACCATGCATTGCACAAATGATACTATAAGCAGTAGGCATGCGTACATACATAAACCCAAAACACACCATCATCACCTAACAAGAAAACTCAAGACTAATTATGAACTAGAGCACCACCTCCTATTCATCACCTCATCTCTGCCCTACATCACATAAACCAACCTTTAACCATCAAAACTCTGTGCCCGAAGGCCTAGGTAGGCAATCTCTAACTATCTACAAGATAAAATGCGGTAAAACAGGTCTAACTACTCAAAGTAAGAAAACCTATCCTACATGAGTGCCAAGCAATCGCTGCTAAAATTTTCCAATGAATATGACTCCAATGAAGTGACCTTTGGTGAACGGGCATTAACAGTCCACAACTTTTCACCTCCCTTTCATGGAAAGTCTCCCTTCTCCAGTGTTCCGTTTCCCGAAGTTCTTTTGGAGGATCTTTGAGCAACCCTTGTCTATTTTCTTCTTTCAAAAGTAGGAGAAAAAATAAAAGATGATACATAACTAGGTTGCTAAATTTGACACCTCGCTATAGTGTGACTTAGACCGCTATAACGACGCCTCCATGATGAAAGAGCATGTCGTTATGGCGAGCTGACATCAGCTTAGCCCGAAAAATAATTTTAGTCCAAAATTCTTCGTGCTTAGATTTTAAAAATTCTAGCACTATTCTTCCAGACTTTTAAGACTCCTTACAAGGTGCCCTTTAGTAATGATGGATCAGTTTATTACAGTAAATACCAATTGACCCATCGATCATCCCTAAACGACTACACTGGTGGAAAGAAGATGGATCAGTTATTGGATTACTGCATATTACACTAGACCCTGCTATAGGGGCCATAACCTCAATATAACAACGCCATAATAGCGGCTTCCCACCATTATAGTGGCCTCAGATCAAAATGTTAAGAGGGAGGATAATGTGTTTTCATCCCCATTTCCCTCTTTCTAACTCCTAAAACTCCGTCAACACTCCGACTACCGTGTTCAGAAACTTCAAAATCAAGGTCATTGTTGTTCTCTATGCTCTTCCTACTATAATAGACTATTAATCCTCGAAGCATGCTAAGATTAGAATAGAATAAATAAGATTTGGGTTGTTTTTGAATTTTGAACAATAATGTCTTTGATTGTCAAAATTCCTAAAGCATGAGGCTTCCCCTTACATTCACAATGCTATTTCAACATCCTAGGCATAAATATTACAGGAAAAGGTCAAAATCGGTTCTAAAATGGTAAGGGAAAAAGTTGAAGGGTTGTTCTTGAGGAAAAACTTAGATTCGGGGATGATTTAAGACTCAAAACGGCAAGACTTTTGCATATATAAGTTGAAAGGTACTTTAGGAACATCGATCTATAGAAAAATTGAGGAAATGAGACTTTTGGGCTAAGGGGCGCCATCGACGCACCCCAGAGTTCTAGGTGATGGAGGTCGCTATAGTGGCTTCTACTACAGCTCTTTGAGAACCATGATGACTTGCACTATATAATGACACCCTGGCCTCTACAGAGGAAGGCACATAATTTCTGGAGCCCTTCTGGCTGATGACATTAGGACCTTTTAAATTTGCAACCCTTCTAGAATAGTTCTAAGATTTTCTAATACATGATTTGTAACTTACAAGCTGACAATGGAACCTATTGAGGAACAAGTGAGTGGTTTATACTACCCCTACCTAGAGGTTTATAGATTCCTCTAGAAGGCAAAGGTTTCGAGATATACGGAGATCAAGCTTCTGTTGTTAGAGGGCCTTCAAAATGAGGGGAGTTTCTAAACAAGCTCTCACCTTTTACAATCTACTACAAGAGTTCAGGTGGGGGCCCCTTGGTGGAGACCCCTTCTTTATCACAAAGCAATTGAGTACGGAAATTCTATGCTCACCTTCCTACGGTCCTCTGGGTGGACGTTCTGGTAGATGCACAATTGGTGAACTTAGCCTTAGGTATGCCTAAGGTTCTTCATGAGCCATACATGGATAAGGTGCGGGAAATGAACCTTATCTGGACAAGAGATATGCTAGTGGAGAAGAGGCGTTAGAAAGATGTTAGTTGGATAACCACAAAGAGGCTCACTAGCCACCACTACTCACCTGATGCCTGTAGGTGGTTGACAATGGTGGGTAGGAGGATGCTTCCATCAAAAAACCTTATCAATGTGACCTATCCCCGGGACCTATTGGCAACTTGAATTATTGATGAGTCTCGGTGAATGAGGGAGAGCAACTAGTGTCTAAGTGGAAGGACTTCTACTACAGTACTAAGAAATCCCCTTTTCTTTCTGGTTTAGTTTATGTGCATTGCAGGCGAGCAAGGGTTCCCTTGGACGATATGGACCACAAGGTGGAGCATGATGATGCATTCAATTCCCTGCTACTGAGGAATGAGCCCTATAGAGCACCTACGAGGAGGAGGACAATGAGTCAGGAGTAGCCAAGCCACAATAGGTGCAGAGAGGGGTGAGGATATGGACTCCGCCACCACCCAGTCTCAGCCCCAATTCTCTAGCAGTCTTTTGGAGGCCGACTTTGCCACCATTAGGAGGTACATGAAGGTTATTACCGTCGAACCCTCATCTTCACTTGCACCCTCCCACGACATAGTCACGCTCTGTAGAGAGCTTGATATTGAGAGGAGAAAGGGCAGCTCTCAGGACCGTCTGCTGGTTCGCATGTGGAAGACCATATAGGTCATGTTTAGTTGCATTTCCATAAAGCAGAAGCTACCCAGTTGAAGCTATGGGACTTGGATGAGTTCCCTTTCATGCGGAGTCCAGAGGAAGAGGACCTCACTCCATGAGGGTTGTAGGGGCTTGGTAGAATCCCCCACTCCATGAGGGTGGTAGGATCTTGGTAGAATCCCCCATTTCAAGCATTGATACTGGATTGGTTTTCCCTGTTTGTGCAAAAGACATCATTTACTACTTTTCTTGTTTTGACAACACATATATGCTTTCTATTGAGATGGTTTATTCCATTTTTTCTATGTTAGAAAGTTTTGGATTTATGCTTGAATGAGTATATGCTGTTTTTTTAAGCATAAAACTGAACTGAATTGGTGATAGAAATTAAAATCGGACTGGAAACACAGAACTGAGAGAAATAGAGTTGAGTCTCTGATTCTCTCGTTCTAGTGTTGTGTAGACCAATATGGTGGGGTATACTATAGCACCAGTGTACTACAATAGTGACTTTCGCTGTAGCGAGGTACCACTCGCCATAGTAGGAGCGCTATATCGGGTTGGCACCCACTATGGCGACCCCACAACTTTCTGATAGAAACGAAAGTTCAGCAACAACCCCCCATCACAAATTGTTACCAACTCTTAAAAACATCTTAACCTCTTAACAATGCAATCCCAAGACCATTATTTGACACGAGCCTCACAATCATTATAATCCCTAAACTCATTCCAAATTCCAAAATCTTACTCAACACACCATTAAGGCATATAATAATCGTATAAACAAAGTTAGCCTTTTCCATGGTTCCTAACCAATACCGACTCTTCCAAAATTGGATTTTCCCCAGATTCATAATCAATTATATCCCCTTAACATTTTTACCAATGGTAAGTCTATGATGATTTAAAATAATCCCATGATCACACCCAAACATGTATGATCCAGACTTTGTCTCATGACCATAAAATCTTCAAGACTGACAAACACAACATGATCAATAGCAACATATCTATTTTAACCAATCAGACAAGTATAGTCACACAGAAACAGTTATTCAAGAAACACAATGCACATAATAACAATCATCAAGCAGTTATAAGCCATTAATCAAGTTTAGTATATTATATTTGCATCATGGATGACCACTAACTAACCATCCATGCATTCACATGACCGTTAAGGCCAGATACCAATTGGGACCTTCTAGGTTCTAATCTTTCTTTGCTTGTATACCTTCCGCCGCAACAACGACATACATATTACTTTGTCGTGATACCAATTGGAATCCAGAGATACCAATTGGACTCAACCCATACCACAAGTCATAGATCGCATGAAAAGAGTAAAGAAGTGAGATGAATTCCTAAAATGCTTCATAGCCCCATAAAGATGAAATATGGACATCAACACATCAATCTCTAAGACTATTTGACATTTTCTCTTCTACTAAGAGACCGGTTACCTGGGTGATAATACCAAGTTTTCTTATGACCCAACCCACCAAGTCGTGTGGGTACCTACTCTAACCCCTACATAAGAGAACCCTTACCACCCAACCGGCCAAAACACATGGAAAATAAATGAGTTATGAAGAAAACATCTTTAATACTGAAAACTTCAAATAAAACATCAACCATTAATACAAAGTTTTAATAAGACCTCTTTACAAAAGATTGAATACAACCCCCAAGGAACTATTCTAAATAGGTACAAGAGCTACTAAGGTGGTACAGTTTACACAAGAAAATATGAAATAACTCCCACCATAAGGGAAGGAAACATGGAAGCTTTTGGAGATCGTCGTCGCCTGCACTGATGGAACATCACTGACCCTGCAACTAGACTATGCCAAGTTGTTTAGCAAGAGTAGTATCAATACAAACAACACGTACTGGCAGACATCATCGGTCGAACCGAAAGAGGGGCCCTTTAGAAACGACAAATCAAGTCGTTACTTATAAATATTGAAAACTCGGGACAACAAAGAAAATGACCTAGATGTATATTACAACATCCACTACTTATAGGACATTCACCATGGAAAGTAAGGTTTCAAGATGATACTATGCTCGCAAATCATACTCAGTCTCCTAGGTAGACTCATTTGTTGGGTAGTCTCTCATTGAACTTTCACCATAAGAATATCTCATGAATGCAACCATCTAGCATTAAGCCAAAAGAGTTGTTGGCTCCCCCAAGAAGGTAAAATGATCATCCAATTGAACTAAACCCCACTAGAGCACATTCGACTCGTCTAGAGTTTATCAACAAACCATTAACATATGGAAAACTCAATTAACAAGATGAAAATGCATGAAGCAAGGTTAACTCATAAGCAACATCTCCAAATGGTCGAAGGATCTCAAAAGGCCCAATTTACTTGGGACTAAGCTTGCCCAACCTCCTAAATCTCATCAAGCCCTTCAAGGGAGATACTTAGAGGAAAACATGATCACCAACACGAAAGCTCAGAGGATAACACCTACGGTCAGCTTAACTCTTCTACCTGCTATGAGCTTCTTATAACTTGTCTTGAATCACATGAACTCTATCCAACGCCTCCTAAAGCAATTCTGTACCACATAACTTAGAATCAAAAGCGTCATGCCAACAAATTGACGATCGATAAAACCTACCATATAACACCTAGAATGGAGCCATCTAGAAACTTGAATAGTAACTATTATTATAAGAAAACTCTTCCAAAGCTAAAATCTAATCCCATTGACCACCAAAGTCTAATAGAAACCTTAATAGTCCACCCCGACTGCCCATCAGTCTATGGGTGAAAGGTTGTGCTAAGATCCACCTGAGTACCTAACTTATTCTAAAAGGTCCTCCAAAAAAACAAAAGTGAACTGAGAGCCTCTATTGGAGATAATATACACTCATACCCATGAAGGCAAACCACCTCTGTAACATTGATACGAGCTAACTTCCCAGCATTGAAAGAAGACTAAATGGGTAAGAAATGTGCATATTTGATCAATCGATCCGCGACTGTAACACCCCGTATCCTAGAAAGATCAACCAACAGATTTTTTAAAAGTTACAGGTGCCACCTACAGACCGTAGGTGGGGTCCGTGGTTGGCCACCTGCAACCCCTTCCCCAGAACCCCAGAACAATTTAGCCAAGGGGACCGTGGGTTAGACCCTTAATTTTCAGTCCCAGACGCCAGATGGCGGCTGACCAGGATGGACCATAGGTCAGTCGACGATCCATCGATGGCCCCAACAACTTTTAATATAGGGGTCATTTGGTCTTTTCCCTATGCGTTGGACACTTAAACTACGTCGTTTAACCTCTAAACTATGTCACTTTAGTTAGTTTTAGCCTATTAACTTAATCTAAACTTACCCTAGTCAATTCATTCATCTAATTAGAACGAAAAGAAGAGAAAACATCAACCAAATTCTCTCTAAGAACAGAATAAGTTTTCCTCAGTTTCTGCCCTGAAATCAAAAGATTTCTCTTTGGAATTCATCACCAGGTATGTGGGATTTCACTAGTGGGTTCCTTTCACCCATTATGTCCCTAAAATTCAGTCAAATTCTTGATTCCCTTCATATTATCTAAACCTTGGGTTTCTTGAATATTAGAAATTATTGTGAATTAGTTATTAGAATATTCCTAATCAGATTTTCATGTTGTTGTAACACTGTTGCTTTGTTCCTTGCATGAAATTCAGAACCCTAGTTGTGTAGATTCGTTTAGTTCATGAATTACACTTGCTAGGTCAGTTTAAACAAGATATACATGCCTCAGTCCCTAAATGTTTCGTTATCAGTATATTAATGTTGCATTTACAATTAGCATGTCAGAACAGTGAGCTATCCATTATGTTTTGCTTATGTTGTATTGTACCCTATTCGGTCGTGTTTTGATTATATTGTATTGTACTCTACGCTACATCTTCTCATGATGTAGATTCAGGTCCATCTTTTAGTTAACTATTATTTGAAGCTTCTGCATAGTTTAAATTTTATTCAATTATTATCAGTATGCTTATGATATGCCAGCTCAGGTTTAGCTTGGGGTCGCTCGTTATCCTAGGTCCCGTATTTACGTCAATGGGGTAGCTTCAGGGAGTGACAAGCTTGGTATCAGAGCATTAGGTTTAAGTGTCCTAAGATGTTTGAAAAGCCACACTAATTAGAGTCAGTTTCATGGGTGTGAAGTGCACCACATCTAATAAAAGGGAGGATACAAAGTGTTTTAGGAAAAACTTCACTTTCTTGCTATTCGTATCATGCGTGGGTGTGATCTACCTTCTAACTCATCGTTATGCATTTCAGATCATGCCTCTTCGTAGAGTTTATGCAAGAAATGTGAATGCCCGCAATGCTAACACAGTTCCTCCAGTCCTAGACCATGAGGTTTCAAATGCAGAGTTTCAGAATGTTATCCAACTTTTGCATAGAGTGTAGCCAACCAGAACAATTAGCAGGTTTCAGTTCCTACAAATGCTAGTGGTGGATCACTGGCAGCTAGGGTCCGTAATTTTGTTAGGATGAATCTGCCTGAGTTTCTAGGGTCCAAGGTGGTGAGGACCCTTAGAGCTTCATTGATGAGGTCAAGAAAATCTTTGGAGTGATGTAAGTGACTGGAAATGATAGGGTAGAGTTGGCATCCTACCAGTTTAAGGATGTGGCTTACATATGGTTCACACAGTGGAAGGAAAATAGAGGTGAGAATGCAGCTCATATGACTTGGGAGTGTTTTACCGAAGCTTTTTTGGACATGTTCTTCCCAAGAGAGTTGAGGGAGGCCAATGCTCATGAATTTATGAATTTGAGACAAGGTTTTATGTCAGTCCAAGAGTACGGACTTAAGTTCACCCAGCTCTCTAGGTATGCTCCACATATGGNATCAATGCTCCTGCGACTTTCATAGATTTGATAAATAGAGTGCTCAAGCAGTATTTGGACTTGTTCGTTATCGTCTTTATTGATGATATCCTTATTTACTCTAGGAATGAGGAAGAACATGTGACTCATTTGAGGGTTGTCCTGCAAACTCTCAAAGATCACCAGTTATTCGCTAAGTTTAGCAAATGCGACTTTTGGTTACAATCAATTGCTTCTTTGGGCATATAGCGTCTAGCGAAGGGATCCAAGTGGATTCTCAGAAAATAGAGGCCGTGAAGCAATGGCCCAGACCTATCTCTTCTATAGACATCAAAAGTTTCTTGGGTTTGGCTGGTTATTACAGAAGGTTCGTGGAAGGATTTTTATCCATAGGTTCTCCACTGACTAAGTTGAGTAAAAAAAAGGTCAAGTTCCAGTGGTCAGATGAATATGAAAAGAGATTCTCAGAACTAAAAACTAGGTTGACTATAACTTTTGTTTTGACTTTACCAGAGGGTTCAGACGGTTATGTGATCTATTGTGATGCATCCAGAGTTGGCCTGGGTTTTGTGTTGATGCAACTAGGTAATGTTATAGCTTATGCTTCTAGACAACTTAAGGTGTATGAGAAGAACTATCCAACTCATGACCTCGAGCTTGCAGCTGTAGTATTTTCCCTAAAGATTTGGAGACATTACTTGTATGGTGTTAACATAGATGTGTTCACAGACCATAAAGGCCTTCAGTATGTTTTCACCTAGAAAGAGTTAAATCTTCTCCATAGGAGATGGCTTGAATTCCTCAAGGACTATGATATGAATGTGCTTTACCATCCTGGTAAAGCCAATGTAGTAGTTGATGCTCTTAGCAGACCATCTATGGGTAGTGTAGCATATGTTGAGGAAGAAAAGAAGGAATTGGCAAAAGATGTTCATCGACTTGCTCGCTTAGGAGTTTACCTTATGAACATATCAGATGACGGTGTGACAGTTCATAATGGGTCAGAATCTTCATTGGTAGTGGAGGTTAAGGAAAAACAAGACAGTGATCATATACTACTTCAATTAAAGGGTGCAGTTCATCAACATAAAGTTGAGGTTTTCTCCTAAGGGGGAGATGGCGTGCTTCGCTACCAGAGTCATTTATGTGTGTTCCTAAGGTGGGTGAGTTGAGACAACAAATCCTTAGAAGCCCATAATTCCAGGTATTCTATTCATGCGGGTGCTACTAAGATGTACCGTGATCTGCGGGAAGTCTTTTGGTGGAATGGTATGAAAAGGGATATAACAGAGGTATGACTTAGGAGATTAACATTCCTACGTGGAAGTGGGAAGTGATCAACATGGACTTCATTACAGGTTTACCCTGTATTCCCAGGCAACATGATTCCATTCGGGTAATAGTAGACAGAGTTACTAAGTCCGCTCACTTTTTGGCTGTTAAAACTACAGATTCGGTGGAAGACTACGCTAAGCTTTACATTAACGATATAGTCAGGTTGCATGGGTTCCTTTGTCCATCATTTCAGATAGATGTCCTAAGTTTACATCTTATTTCTAGAAGTCATTTCAGAAAGGTCTTGGTACCGAGGTAAATCTTAGCACATCATTTCATCCGCAGACAGATGGTCAAGTAGATCGTACCATTCAGACTTTAGAGGATATGTTGAGAGCTTGCGTGATCGATTTCAAAGGTAGTTAGGATGATCACCTTCCTCTTATATAGTTTACCTATAATAACAATTATCATTCTAGTATTCAGATGGCCCCTTATGAGGCATTGTATGGGCGTAGATGTAGATCTCCAGTTGGTTGGTTTGAAGTAGGTGAAGCAGTCTTGATAGGGCCAGATTCGGTTCATGATGCTATGGAAAATGTTTAGCTAATCAGAGATAGACTTAAGACTGTTCAGAGTCGTCAAAAATCTTATGCAGATATGAGGAGAAGGGACTTAGAGTTTGAGATTGATGATTGAGTTTTCCTGAAAGTGTCACTTATAAAGGGGGTGATGAGGTTTGGCAAGAAAGGGAAGCTCAGTCCCAGGTATGTAGGTCCTTATAGGATCTTGAAAAGGATTGGAAAAGTGGCTTATAAATTAGAGTTTCCAGCAGAACTAGCCGCCGTCCATCCAGTCTTTCACATTTCGTTGTTGAAGAAGTGTGTTGGTGATCCAGCATCTATAGTGCCATTAGAAAGTATGGTTGTGAAGGATAGTCTCACTTATGAAGAGGTGCCAGTTGAAATTCTCGATCGTCAGGTTTAAAAGTTGAGAAACAAAGAGGTCGCTTTAGTTAAGGTTTTGTGGAGGAGTCAGTTCGTAGATGGAGCTACTTGGGAAGCACAAGCAGCCATGAAGGCCAAGTATCTTCATCTCTTTCCTTCCGGTTCCATTCCAGCTTGAGGTAATAGTTCCTCTCCAATCACCCAGTTTACTCTTTCATGAATTCAGTATCAGTATTATGTTCCTTTAGTTATACTTGCATTTTCAGCGTATTTGCATGTTCTTGGAACTTAGTTTAGTCAGATTTTAATTTCCAATACTTAGTGGTAGGGATTGCAGCTCTTTTCCTCCATATTCAGCTAGTTTAGTCTTCATTCGAGGACGAATTTTCCTAAGGGAGAGATAATGTAACACCCCGTATCCTAGAAAGACCAACCAACAGATTTTTCAGAAGTTGCAGGTGCCACTTATGGATCGTAGAGGGACCCACGGACCATAGGTGGGGTCCGTGGTTAGCCACCTGCAACCCCCTCCCTAGAACCCCAGAACAATTTAGCCAAGGGTCAACTTATGCCAGGACCTATCGACCGTAGGTCAGACCACGGTCCATGGTCCAGGGCCGTGGGTCAGACCCTTAATTTTCAATCCTAAACGCCAGACAACGGATAACCAGGATGGACCGTAGGTCAGTCCACAGTCTGTCGATCAGGCCCATCGGTGGCCCCGACAACTTTTAAGTCAGGGGTCATTTGGTCTTTTCCCTTTGCGTTCGACACCTAAACTACGTCGTTTAACATCTAAACTACGTCGTTTTGGTCAGTTTTATCCTAGTAACTTAATCAGAATTTACCCTAGTCAATTCGTCACCAGGTATGTGGGATTTCACTAGTGGGTTCCTTTCACCCATTAGGTCCCTAGAATTCAGTCACATTTTTTATTCCCTTCATATTATCTAGACCTAGGGTTTCTTAAATGTTAGAAATTATTGTGAATTAGTTATTAAAATATTCCTAATCAGATTTTCATGTTGTTGTAACACTGTTGCTTAGTTCCTTGCATGAAATTCAGAACCTAGTTGTGTAGATTCGTTTAGTTCATGAATTACACTTGCCAGGTCAGTTTAAACAAGATATACATGGCTCAGTCTCCAAATGTTTCATTATTAGTACACTAATGTAGCATTTTCAATCAGTATGTCAGAAAGTGAGCTATCCATTATGTTTTGATTATGTTGTATTGTACATATATTCAGTTGGGAGTATGATCAGTCACCCTCATAGTCCCAGAACGACGTGCCCTCATAGATTTGTAAGTCCCCTCTGTGGGCATCATATCTATTGATCACGCCAGTCATGTCTCTATACCCTTGACAAGGTATATTGGGTCCTCTCGATGGGGCGTATACATCAGACTCCATATTTAGCTCATGTGGTTTTATGTCGGTTATTAGTAGCCCCCACAGTTAGATTTTAATGCATTTGACCAGGTTCCCAATTACATTTTAGTATCGAGTTTCAGCATGTTATGTACTTGGTCATTGCATTCAGTTCAGTTCATTTCAGTATTCACATCATGTCCAAATTATATCATTGCTCAATATGCTTTATTCAGTTATGTGTATATTGTTCAGCTTTATCTTATCCGGCATGCTTAGTACTCTTCAAGTACTGACGCATACTCTGCGGTACATCTTCTCGTGATGTAGAATCATGTCCTCATCATTCTGATCGCGCATAGATCGGTTCCCGATCTCCAGTTCAGCAGTATAACTGGTGAGTCCTCATTCTTCGAGGACGATAGACATGTTTTCTATTACTTTTAGTCTTTCAGTTTCAGGTTTACTAGAGTTAGCTGGGGGTATGTCGCAACATCTCTAGTCAGTTAGAGGCTTTTATTTAGACATAGTTAGATTCAGTTTTAGCTTGGAGTGTGATCTTTCAGTTGTCATTAAACTCATAGTCTTTTATATTTAAATCAGTATTGGGCATTCCCCATCTTTCAGTTAACTATTGTTTTAAGCTTCAACATAGTTTACATTTTATTCAGTTATTATTAGTATGCTTATGATATGCAAGCTTAGGGTTAGCCTGGGGTCACTCGTGATCCTAGATCCCGTGTTTACGTCAAGGGGCAAACCTCGGGGCGTGACAGCGACGACCCAAATATTATCAACAATATGAGATGACTAAGTAAACCTACAATGAAATCCATAGTGGTCCGCTCTCAATTCTACTCAAGAATGGGTAACCTCTAAATTTCACCACTAGGCTTCAAGTGCTTTGCCTTCACTTGCTCACAACACAAGCATTGAGTGACATAGTCTGCTATATCTCTTTTTATGTTGGTTGACCAATAGTGCTACCTAAATTCTCTATACATCTTAGCTGAACTCGGGTGAATAGAATACCTAGAGCTATGAGCCACTTGAAGTACCAATTGATCAAGTCCCCAACTCTAGCCAAATTTTGAGACCAAAATAGATCATTCTCTTATAGTATTCCAATTCCCACGCCTGTCCCAAATTTTAATATCCCAATCTTCTAAAGTCAATAAACCCACTACGTCGTCTTCCCCATTCATCTCCGACAATTCTACAAGCTCTAGAAACTCGACCTCGTCCTCGAATATGCTAGGTGTAGGTAGTGACAGAGACATGAGTTTTAAGCCAAAGGGGTTCGACATCTTATATATATATAAATTAATTTTAACTATGTGTAAATAGTAATGTTTTCCACCAGAGGGGGTTTGGATGATGCCCTAACAATATGCTTACTCCGCCCCTGGACCGGAGGCATCTCCTTACTCGTGCGTCCTAACTCGAGTGTCCTTGCTCTGTGAAAAAAGTTAAAGATGATTTTTCTGAATGACATAGATTTCTCTAGAATGTACTAGTATAGAAAGTTATAAAATAATCTTGAAGAAATATCTAGATATTCTAGAAAAGTTGCCTTGAATTAATAACTAGATATTCTAGAGAAATTGCTAGAAAATAAGTTCACTAGAACTTTCTTATAGATATTCTAGAGAAGATATTTTTGTAGTAAATGAAAGAATAATCTAGAGCTTGTAATATCTAGAACCATCCCCACACAAGTATAAATAGGGGTGGCTTTATTCATTTGTAACCAAAACCAAATCCAATTAAAGAGTCTTCTTCCGTTACAAAGTTCTTCTATCAAAATTCTTCCTTTAACTTTCTGGCTTCCTTTTATTTACTTGAATCTTCTGATCTTAGTTAACGATATTGAGTTATTCTCTTCATGGTATCAGAGCCATAGCCACACATTGGCTTCTGTTTTTTTCTTAAATTTTGAGATCATGTTAGTGGAAAATTCATTTGGTTTCTCTATATGAATTTCAACGGTCGTGTTGACGGATTGGAGATGGAGTTGTTGAGCCAGTCCAATTACAAGGTATGGAAGACATGTATGGAATCATACCTTGTGGGCAAGTATTTGTGGGATGTTGTTAATGGGAATAACATAAGTCCTCTTGCTGACGGACCGGAGAATAGTAGTACATATAAGAAGTGGAAGCAAGTTAATGCTAAGACAAAGTTTTTTCCTGAAGAGGTCAAGCTCCTCTAGTTTATTTGATCATATTATAAGGTGTAAATCAGCTCATGAAATATGGAGGACCCTCGATCATCTGTTCAACAAGAAGAATGAAGCTCGACAATAGATATTGGAGAATAAACGGGCTAACACCACTCAAGGTAATCTCTCTATAGTCAAGTATTTTTTGAATATTACGAACTTATGTTCTGAGATATCTCTATTGAATCCATAAGCACAAATAAGAAGAAATATTATTCATAGTTTGAAATCAGAATATATTCCCTTTGTTACATCGATTCAAGGATGGGCTCAACAGAGGAGTTTGAGAATCTATTGTCATCACAAGAGCTACTAGCCAAATAAATGGTTGGGGTATCAATCCAAAAAGGGGAAGAAAATTCTCTTATATCCAACAAGAGTAAATTTAAAAGAAAAGTAGTAAGAGATAGTCCACACTCTCGATTCCAAAATGGTTCAATTCCGCCAAGAAAGGAGGGATAGTCTACTAATAACTATAAGATTCTCAAATGTTATCAGTGTGGAAAAATTGGACACATTAAAAGATTTTGTCGAGCCAAGGAGAGCAATGTCTCAAACCCAGAAAGTTGCTGAAGAAAAAGAAGATCGGGGAAAGTGTTTTGTAGCTGAGACTCGAGCAGTAAACGCAATGACCTCTATTAGTTTTGAAAGAGACTATATTGTGGATTCAGAATGCGGGCATCATCTCATCGGAGATGAAGTTAAATTTTTTGACTTCCATAAATACAATGGTCATGACTTCATTGTAACAACATATAATACGGTTCATCACATAGAGACTGAAGGCACAATTGTCATCAACAAGAAAAAGGAAGATTCAATCATTGCTAATAGTGTGTTTCATGTTCCAAGGATGAGGAAAAATCTATTTTCAGTAGAAAATGTTGTAGATGCAGGAACTTATTTCCTATTTGGACCACATGACGTAAAGTTCTTTCGAAATATCAAAGAGCTCAAGGAGGATATCATTCATACCGGTAAGAGAGTTAATAATTTATTTGTTTTATCTGCCTCCAATTCATATATTGAGAATATGAGTAGCAATGATACTGCATATCTATGGCATGCTAGACTTGGGTATCCTAACATGGAAAAATTAAAAATAGTAAAATTGAATCTAGCAAAAGGATTACCTAACTTAAGAAATTTTGGTGGAGTAGAAATTTGTGATGGATATCAATGCGGAAAGGCACATCGTCTTTCATTTGATAGGTCCTTGTCAAGATGCATTGGTTTACTAGAGCTAATTCATAGTGATTAGATGGGGTGAACAAGAACTCCTTCATTCTCCGGTTGTTCTTATATGCTAATTTTTATTGATGGTTTTACTGGGAAGCACAAGTCTGAAGTTCTCAACAAGCTTATGGAATTCAAGGAAACAGTTGAAGGAGAGCTTGGCTCAAGAGAAAGGAGGTTGAGAACAAATAATGGTGGTGAGTACACTTCTGAAGAATTTCTTTCTTTTTGTCGTCAACATGGAATTAAAAGAGAACTTACTTGTGCTAATGCGCGCCACAACAAAATGGAGTGGCAAAAAGAAAGAGTCGACATTTAATAGAGACATGTAAGCTGGCTTCATGCCAAAAATTCACCTAGAGCCCTGTGGGCTGAAGGTATGAAATGTGCAACTTATGTGATCAACAAGATTCCACTTTCTCCAAACAACATGAAGTCTTCCTATGAATTAATGTTTGGAGAAAATCCTAACATCAAACACCTAAGAGTGTTTGGCTATATCTGTTATGTTCATATCCCTGATTCTCAACGGAGAAAATTTGGATCCCAAGGCAAGAAAATGCATCTTTGTTGGATATGATTAAAGTAAAAAGGCTTGAAAGTACATGGATTCAAAAACTCATCATTTTGTTGTTTCTGAGGATATCATATTTGATGAAACCTCCTTGTATTATGGAGTTGCATCAAAATGAGAGGGTTCTAAAATATTGAACCCCGGAGTATCAAACTTGCCCATCACAAGTGCTTCTCTAGGTAATACAGATGTTAAGGAGCTAAGCAAACTGGGGAGCTCAAAAACTCAACAATGTGAAACTCAACAAGAAGATGAGGTTTACGTATTCTTGTTTCTTTGCAGGGCCAATTGAGGATGAAGAACCTTCATCTTTTGAAGATGCTAAAGGATTCAAATAGTGGAAGTTTGCCATGAATGATGAAATGAAGGCTCTAATAAAAAAAATCTAACTTGGAGCCTTGTGCCGCAACCAAGAGATGTACAACCCTTTTCTTGCAAATGGGTTTACAAAATAAAAAAAAGAGCAAATTTCAACATAGACAAATATAAATCTAAATTGGTTGCTCGAGGCTTTTCTTAAATATGGAGAAGAGTTGAAGAAACTTTCAGTCTTGTGGCTAAGATGATCTTAGTTTTAGTTGTACTAGCCATGACAACCTCATATGGTTGGAAACTATGGCAACTTGACGTGAAGAATGCTTTCTTATATGGAGAACTTGAAAATGATATTTATATGGAGCAACCACCTGGGTATGTTTCTAACTTACATCCTCATTATGTTTGCAAACTTAAAAAACACTTTATGGACTCAAGCAAGCTCCACGAGCATTATATTCAGATCCTAGCTTGTTTGTTAAGAAAAAAGGAGATTTGTATATGATTGTTCTCTTGTACGTGGATGACATGATAATAACAGGAAAAAATGATGATGAAGTTGCAAGGCTTCAAGGAGAGCTTGCCCTAAGATTTGATATCTAGAAGTTAGGAGAATTACATCATTTTTTTGGCTTAGAGGTAACAAACACGAATAAATGGATCTTTGTTACCCAAGAAGGGTATTCCAAGAAGCTTGTGGACAACTTTGGGGTGAAACAAAGCAAAATGTGCTCTACGCCGCTGGAGACTAGCACAAGGTTAACGCATGAAGAAGGCTCACTTCTTGCAGATCCCAAGCTTTTTCGAGCTCTAGTTTGAGGTCTCTTGTATTTGACTATTACAAGGCCAAATGCTTTTTCTGTTGGATATGTCAGTAGATCTATGTAGTCACCAAGAAAGCCACACATGGAAGCTGCAAAGATGATTCTAAAGTATATAAACTCAACATTAGATATGACCTTTTTTTTAAAGAATGACTTGGTATTAATCGGGTATACTGACGCAAATTTTGGTGGTAATATGGATAATAGAAGATCTATATCAGGCTATATTTTTCTCTGTGGCGGAACATGGATTTCTTAGTGCATCAGGAAGCATGACTCAATTTCTTTGTGAACTACAGAGGCGGAATATAAAGCAACAACTCTTACTGGTCAAGAATGTGTATGGCTACAAAAACTTCCTGAAGATTCACATCTATCTGTATCAAAGCCAACTACGATCTTTGGAGACAACCAAAGTGCCATCAAGCTCGCAAACAATCCGATATTTCATGCAAAAACTAAGCATATTGAGGTGGAACATCATTTCATTCGAGAAAAAGTTCTTGATGGAACTATATATATAATTCGGAGGTACGAAGTCAGGAGAATATTGTTGACATCTTCACCAAGTCACTTCCATAAGCTTCATTTGAGTTCTTTCGCGACCAGATTGGGATAGTTTTGAAAAATCACTTTAAGGGGGAGTGTGAAAAAAACTAAAGATGATTTTCTTGAATGATATAAATTTCTCTAGAATGTCCTAGTATAGAAACATAGAAAATTATCTTGAAGAAATATCTAGATATTCTAGAGAAGTTGCCTTGAAGAAATATGTAGCTATTTTACAGATATTGCTAGAAGATAAGTTCACTACAACTTTCTTATAGATATTCTAGAGAATATATTTTTGTAGTAAATGAAATAATAATCTAGAGCTTGTTATATATAGAACCATCCCCACACAAGTATAAATAGGGGTGGACTTATTCATTTGTAGCCAACCCCCCCAAAAAAACAAATCCAATTAAAGAGTCTTCTTCCATTACAAAGTTCTTCATTCCAAATTCTTCCTTTAACTTTCTAGCTTTCTCTTCTTAAGTTGAATCTTCCGATCTTAATTAACGATCTTGGGCTAGCAGAAGGTCTTATCGACTATACTTTTCTTCTGCTATTCACTTCATGCTCCTCAAATCAAATGTCTCTCCTCATCATTCCGTTCTGAATTTGTTGAAGATTGGGAATAATTTGAAGCATATTCTTTATCCTCTGGAGAAATTTGAATTCAAATTTGGAATTTGTCCTAGCCCTTATCCGTTCTTCGACTTCCCCACCCCCCAAATTTGGAACATCATTTCATTCGAGAAAAAGTTGTTGATGGAACTATATATACTTCGGAGGTACGAAGTCAGGAGAATATTGTTGGTATCTTCACCAAAGCACTTCCAAAAGTTTCATTTTAGTTCTTCCGCGATCAGATTGGGATAATTTTGAAAAATCACTTAAAGGGGGAGTATGAAAAAAAATTAAAGATGATTTTTTTAAATAACATAGATTTCTCTAGAATGTCCAAGTATAGAAAAATAGAAAATTACCTTGACGAAATATCTAGATATTCTAGAGAAGTTGCCTTGAAGAATTATCTATATATTCTAGAGAAATTGCTAGAAGATAAGTTCACTTGAACTTTCTTGTAGATATTCTAGAGAAGATATTTTTGTAGTAAATGAAATAAATCTAAATCTTGTAATATCTTGAACCATCCCCACACAAGTATAAATATGGGAGGCCTTATTCATTTGTAACCAACCAAACTTTTTTTTTTTAAAAATCCAATTAAAGAGTCTTCTTCCATTACAGAGTTCTTCGTTCCAAATTCTTCCTTTAACTTTCTAGCTTCCTCTTCTTTAGTTGAATCTTCCGATCTTAGTTAACGATCTTGGGCTAGCAGAAGGTCTCATCGAGTATACTTTTCTTTTGCTATTCTCTTCATGTTCCTCGAATTAGACGTCTCTCCTCATCAATCTTTTATGAATTTATCAAAGATTGGAAATAATTTGAGGCATATTCTTTATCCTCAGGAGAAATTTGAATTCAAATTTGGAATTCGTCCTAGCCCTTATCTGTTCTCCGACTCCCCTCCCCTCGCCTCCCCCTTATTTGGAACATCATTTCATTCGAGAAAAAGTTCTTGATGGAACTATATATACTTTGAAGGTACGAAGTCATGAGAATATTGTTGATATCTTCACCAAGTCATTTCCAAAAGCTTCATTTGATTTCTTCTGCGACCATATTGGAATAGTTTTGAAAAATCACTTTAGGGGGGAGTGCGAAAAAAGTTAAAGATTAGAATAGTTTTGAAAAATCACTTTAGGGTGTGAAAAAAGTTAAAGATGATTTTTTTGAATGACATAGATTTCTCTAGAATTTCATAGTATAGAAACACATAAAATTATCTTGAAGAAATATCTAGATATTCTAGAGAAGTTTACTTGAAGAATTATCTAGATATTCTAGAGAAATTGCTAGAAGTTAAGTTCATTAGAACTTTCTTGGAGATATTTTAGAGAAGATATTTTTGTAGTAAATAAAAGAATAATCTAGAGCTTGTAATATCTAGAGTCATCCCCATACAAGTATAAATAGGGGTGACCTTATTCATTTGTAACCAACACAAAAAAACAAATCCAATTAAAGAGATTCTTCCATTATAAAGTTCTTCTTCCCAAATCTCTATTTAACTTTCTAGTTTTCTTTTCTTTAGTTGAATCTTCTAATCTTTGTTAACGATTTTGGGCTAGCGAAAGGTCTCATCGAGTATACTTTTTTTCTGCTATTCTATTCATGCTCCTCAAATCAAACGTCTCTCCTCATCAATCCCTTCCAAATTTATTGAAGATTGGGAATAATTTGAAGCATATTCTTTGTCCTCAAGAGAAATTTGAATTCAAATCTGNNCCCCCCCCCCCCCCCCCCCCCCCCACCAAAAAATAAAAAAAAATTGGGGATTCAATTATTAGAGAGTTTGGAGACAGAAGAGACACACAGAGAAATAGATTCATAAAAAAGAAATTGATTTCTATAGTTACTAAGTTAAGAATTCTGAGTCTCGGGGTCTCATTTTGAAGCTTTTCGTCGGAGATTTCATTCTTAACAGGTGAAGTCGGCTTCAACTTGGTCGTCTCAGCTTCGCTGCTCCATAAAATGTATGCAAGCTTGCTACTCTTAAGTCCTCTTTCTCGTATCAGCTTTGCTTGTTTTGTTTTAGTTGATTATTTGTTTGATAATTTTCAGTAAAGGATGGGATTCTGCCTGTTGTTCTTGGCATGATTTGAATGTTTTAGTTGATTATTCATATTGGCAGAGGTAATTTCCTTCTCTTTTTTCTTTAGCTCTTGTTTTTTAATATGTTTTAGTATGTAGTTTACTTGTAGGTTTAATTGTTAGATAATGTTTCTAGTATCGTAGTAATGTCTCACGTGTTTGATATTTTGAACCACAAGATAGTTTTTCACTTGTGTTTCCTTTGGAATGCCATGAATTAAGGTTGCGTATCGGTCGGTTCGATTCAGTTTTGAAGTTTATCAGTTTGGCTTATTGGTAATCGGTTTGTAGAGATGCTAAACCGTTATAGAACCATTAAGATATTGGCTTATCGATTATTGGTTTATCGGTTATTGATCGTTATCGGTTTAACCGTTAAGATTTGACAAACAAAAAAAATTGAAAATCACTTAGAAACAATGTGACAAACCAAATAAACCACACATGAGTTCACAAGTTACATCTTGCTCAAAATAAAACACTTTTACATTGTAGAACAACTAAGTGTGTTTGAGACAACAAGAAATAAAAGTAAGAAATCAAACTCTAAGTCAAGGACTTTATATACAAAATGATATAAATATAATTATTTAATTTACTATCGGATTATCGGTTAACCCGTTAAGAAAAAATCTCAAATCGTTAAGAACCGATAACCCGATGACAAAAAAAATCAAAACCGTTATCAAAACTGCTAAACCAATAACGCATTACTGATAAACCAATAACTTTTTTTCGATTCGGGTTATCGGTTTCGGTTCAATTTTGAACAACCCTACCATGAATAGTTTGAGTTTGATCCTTAGCACTTCTCTTGAATTAATTAAATTTCTAATCCTATGAATGGATAAATTTAAGTTGTTAAATCTTTGTGAAGTTGCTTCCAAGATAGATAAACCATGAGCGTAGTTCGTATGATTACAAATGTCCACCTGAACTTCCACACTTAGCAGAGTTTATTTTTTGGTGTGAGTTGATTATGTTTGAGTTTTTTATTTTTGGCTTTCCACTTGGTGTTTGGAGTCCACATTAGAACTCCGATTAAATCTTGATCGCGCACTGCAGGGCTCATTCGGGGAGTACTTCCAACAAGATTTTTTTTCATACCTAGGACTTGAACCCGAGATCTCTGGTTAAGGGTGAAGCGGTCCCACCACTGCACCACAACCCGTTTTGAATGTGTTTTTCCCTCAAATTATTGAATTTTCCCTTGCACTAATGTGGTTCCTATTTTTCTTGAGAAAATTAGCAATTAAGTCATAATATCTAACATAATTAGTTAAAATAACAACACTTTAAAATATTTATTTAAAATGGTAGAATGACAATATTTTTATAAAATAATATGTATTCAGATTTTAGTATTTAAAATTAATTTTATTTATGGAAAGAGTCCTATATTGGACCAAATTATATATTAATAACCGTTTAAAGAAAAAAAATTAAACCAATACACATTAACCTTTTTTCAACTCCATTCACGTTTTCTTCCCACTTTTCACGTTTCTTCCCCACCTTTCACGTTGCAAGTTTATCTTTCTTCAAGGTGCTAAATTGTTGTTCATCAAGAAATTTTCTTTATTGTTAAATGAAATATATTTATTAATTCAAGTAGATTTCTCGATTGGCAAGGTAATTTCCATTATCCATTTTGATTTATTTTGATTTGACGTTTAAATCACCGATTCTGTATATTACAGATTTCCAGTCGAATTTTTCAATTTTTATGTGATTTTGTTTAGTTATTCATCAAATAGTTATGATTTTCAATTTTTTCAATTTTTTTTGTGATTTTCTTTTAATTTTTCAGATTTTGGAGAATCTAGAAATTCATATGTATGTCTATTTTGTTTGATATTTAATACATTCTAATTTTTGATAATTTTGAAATTCAAATTATCAAAACTTTTGTTTTCATATTTGAGATTTAGTAGATTGTAGTAACTACATTAGCACACATAATCATATATTGTTTGATTTTTTTATACATTCATATTTAATAATTTCGAATTTTGCTTATAGGGTTACTAATGCACAAGTGAATACGGATTCAGATTCGGTTTTGATGGAAAATAATCGGAAAAAAGAACATAGTAGATGAAGAAGAAGAAGAAAGACAAAGTCAAATAAGAAGGTTACAAAATTGTATTCATACCACAATTGTATTCATATTAATTTTTGTTTGTCAATTGTTTTTCTATTACCCATCATTTGTATTTTTATTTTAAAATATTGTATTTCTTTTTTAGTTTGTAGTAATTTAAATAGGTATATAATGTATTCGTCACAATTCTATATATTATGATTGAATACATAATTTATAGAATTGTGACGAATACATTATAAGAAGGGAAATGGAAACTTATTGGTATTCATTTTTTCGTTTGAAATACAAAATCATATTGAAATACAACCTGATATTTGAAATACAAACTTAGTAAGACATATTTTGTATTTTATTTGGCTAAAGCAATATCATTTTATGAATACATAATATATAAAATTGTGCGACGAATACATCACAAGAAGGGGAATACAAAATTATTGGTATTCATTATGCGTTTGATATACAAAATGATATTGAAATACAACCTGATATTTCAAATAAAAACTATGCTAGAAAATACTTTCTACAAATTTAAAGTGAAATAATAATATAACAAAATTGGATATTGAAATATAAATACAATTTATTTTGAATAAACTTATTCTATGTATTTTATATGTATTCATCACAACTGTATTTTTCAATATCATTTCGATCTACAACTAATTTGTATTTATATTTTGGTATATACTACACAACTGCCTTTATTTTTGTACTTGAACTAGAATGCCAAAGAGTTGTATTCATCATAAATCAATACCAACATTTTTTGTATTTTAAATTAGTTATACATATCATTAGGTATTCGAATACATTTCGGATGAATACATATTCAAAGAAGTTCAAATATTTAAATATCCAAAACAGAGGGCATTAGAAATTTTCCAACACTTCCACTCATATAAGATATAAAATACAAACTACTGTTTCAAAAAAAAAATTGAAATTCTTAAGAACAAAGAAAAAAACGCTAGAAAGAAAAATGGCAACATATGCTCTTTCAAAAACGTAGCTGATGTTAAATTTTTTTAAAAAAATTACCTTTTTTGAAATTTTTTGTTCCATGATTTTCTCTATTCAGTTATTAATTATTTGTATTCTTTCAAATTAATCAAAATAAAAAAAATACATAACTCAATCCTTAACAAATTAAAATATTGACATTTTAAATAAATAGTGAAACTATTGCTAAGGAGTCCCATTAAAAGCAAAAATATTGTTGTTTTGAAAATTTTCCCTTTCTTCTTTGTTGTATGAATCCCTCCCCCAGTCCACTGGACTCTATTTTACATTTCCTAATGGGCCACAATGGCCCAAAAGTCTTTTTCTTCGAGTCTATCTCATCTCATGGGAAATAAGTATGCACAGTTAAAATGGAAGCTAATATACAGGGTTTAAAGGTTGAAAATGGGTTGTATACACCTATATATAGCTTATATACAGAGATAGTGGGAAAAATGGGCTATATACAACCTATATATAGCTTATATACAGAGATATAGGGAAAAATAGGCTGTATACAGTCAATATGTACTGATATATAATGTTGATATACACTTGATATATTTTAATCTAAAGAGATGTATACTTGATACAAGGACGAAAAATGGGCTAGAAAAGCCCAAGTGTAACACCACTCCAAAAGAGGACTAAAATGGACAGATTTCAAAGCGAAGTTTGGGCCAAAGCAAGGCCCAATCGGTGCAACTTTTAATTTAGAATTTAGGACAAGTTTGGGCCTGCTAGCCCAACAGCTTTGAATTTGGGCAAAAAGGCCCAAGTTTGAAATTGTTCTTTACTTTATTATTGTTATTTGCTTGTTCTTATTCTTGTATTAACTCTTAACTTCAAATGTCTAGTTTAATTTGATTAAATCTCCCTAAAGATGAACCTTTCATGCTAATTTAATCTTTTAAATGATTTTACTTGATTACCTTTCCTTACTTGGTCATTTTTGATAAAGTTTACTCTCTTCCCGAATCATTTCAAGTATTTAAAGTTAATTTCTTTTTAAATAGTTTTAAATGCCTTAATTTATTTCAAAAGTCATTTTCCCAAAGTTAGTTAAATAGTTTTCAAATCGTTGGATAACTGCACGTTAGCGATTGCTTTAAATGCTAATACCATCTTAAAACATAGATAAGAACCTCTTATCCATTTTCTCTAAAATATTAAAGGTTTATCTGTTAAGATCTTTTTAAATTAAGTTTTCTTAATTTCTTTAAAAAATTAAGTGGTCACTCTTTTTTCTAAGTATTTTCTTAAGTTGTTTTATAGTTAGGATATTTCAAAGTGGTTTTATCTAAAAGATATTAAAATCATGACGTATTTGATGACTTACTCAATTATAAGTTAAATAAATGTTTGCATTAAATGGTATTTGACATTTGAGATAACATAAATGTTTTCATTAAATATGACTAATCCTATTTGATGTTTTTTAGGTAAAAAGTCTATGTCAATTTACTCTACTAAGATGAAAAAAAAAGTTTGAAACACTATATAAAGATGAATCATAAAAAGCAAAAATCAACACATTTGAAGCAAAATCATATTATTTTCAGTTTCATCATGAATAACTTTCATTTCTTCATGTTTGTTGTTGTTCTTCTCCTTCTCAATACATCAGTAGAAGTTGGGGCAATCAGGAATGAGAATATTTCTGACAATTCGTTAAAAATCAAAGAGATTTATCGATCTCTGGTAGAGTTAACAACTTCCAAAAATTTGAAGGCATCCATGCGTTCAGCTCCTGGAGGACCAAATCCACAACACCATCCTCCACGTTCCAAGTATGCCCCAAATAAATTTGGGTACACTCAAACCCAATATGACAAAGAGTTAACTTTTTAGAGAAAAACTTCATAAGATGTAATATATTGAATTATGCATTTCAATTTTAATTATTACAATATCTTATATGAGTGTTTTTATGTTTTTAAAATTTTTTATTATGTTGCTTGGAATTATGTCAGTTTGGATCAATTTATTATAAGGTATTTGTTGTGTGGTATCATCCTCAACATAACATTTTTGCATCATAATATTTAAAAAATCTCATCACAAGTATAAATAAATACTTAAAAATATTTCCTTAAACATAGAAAATTAAAATTACTTGCTCTCATTGTAATTTTGAAAGAAGACGATGAAAAAAAATTAAGCATGTATCAAATTTATCATTTTATTTAGTAAATTAAGTTTATATTTTTTAAAATAAAGAATATAATTTTTTTAATAGATAATTTGTATAATTTTATATTTCTAACGGCATGTTCTGTCATTATTCAAAAGGTACCTCATGCGTAACCTCAATTTATTTTGAAAATATGTTGCAAATTTAAATTGGGGTGACACAACAAAGATTTCAAAATTTGAATTTGATCCGAGCTAATGTTAGTCACCATAGCAGGAAAATTCTCGCTAATGGCACTGTTGTTGTAGTGGCTTGATGGCCGCTATAGCAGGGCTGACGAGACCAAAACCTAGAAAATACATAGATGGGGATTATTCCAAAAATCCTCCTAGGTTTCTCCAAGCTTGGGAAAAATGAAGAAAAAAAGATTTCAACAGGGGAGGGNGGGGGGGTCAGAACCCATGAATTTCAGGCCTACTTCCATTAGGATTTGGCCGCACAAAGCCAAAAGTTCGCATTTAGGTTTCTTTAGCAGTTTCTTGGTGTCTAGGTAGGCTAGGCTTAATTGAGTAGTTAGATCTGTCTCTAAATGCATGATATGTGTAGATTGATGGGAAATTTCATGCTTAGACCTTTGAACATGGAGTCTGGATGGTTGAATGTGTTGATTATTATTGGTTAGGGTGGTAAGGTACATGATTAGTAATGTTGGTCCTGTGAGCTGGGTGTTAGCCTATGGATGGTAACCTGTGGCTAAGCAGATTTGTAGCAGAAAAATTATCTGAGGTGGGACGATTAAGGTAGGTGATGGTTGAATTATTTTCCAATTTACATTATGTGTGCATGCTAACCATTTCATTAGTAATGCTTGTATAATACCTAATTATGAAGTTACAAAGGGATGAAGACGAAAGGATATTGTATTGTCAATCTCATCCCATTGAACTTGTTTTATTTGTTTGTGGTCTTACAAGTGTAGACATATTAATTGTGGTTGTGATTGTGGTGTGATATTGTGATTCTTGGTTGACCCATGTACCATGCCTGGTAATAACTCAAGGTTGGCTTGGGTACCATGCCTGGTACATTCTTTCGAATGGCTTGAGTACCACTCCTAATATATATTATCGATTGACTCAGGTACCCTGCCTGATATATATTATCGATTGACTAAGATGCCACACCTGGTATAATCTATTGGTTGGCTTAGATACCACGTCGATACATGTTCTATATTGGTTGACTTGGATATCATGCCTAGTAAATACTTAAATGTTCATTGTGTGTGGGTTTTGTGAGTTATTTTTTAATTGGTATTCATTATATATCGGTCCATGAGTGGCCATATTTGTGAGTTAAATGTGGGATGGTCCTTGTGTAGACCGAGAATTGCAGGTTAAACACCATAAATGCTATTTTAGGGATCCTTGAGTGGTCAAAGTTACTTAATGGGTGTGCTTGATTAAATATTGGACTATATGTTGAGTTAAGTCAAGAAGGATGAGTAGGAGTTTGCGGGAGGTCCACTAAATTGATTAAGGGCCAAGGGCCAGGGTGTTGTAAGAATTTTAGTGGAGGTGACAGTCCAGATGGCACAGTTAATTGATATATTTAAGTTCAAGAATGGAATCAGTGAGGTAATTCTAGTGCTTGATATCATGGACGGTTCGGGAAGTCTTTAGGTGATAGAGGAGTTTGATTTGAAGGATTAGGGTCCTAATTATATCTCCTAGTTTCATGTTTCTTTGATGGCATGGAATGAAGAGGGACATAGCGGAATATGTATCCAAGTATTAAAATTGGCAGCACGTGAAGTATGAGCATCAAAGGCCTGAAGGATTGCTTCAAATGATGCCTATTCCTGAGTGGAAGTGGGAAATGATAAGCATAGATTTCATGGTGGGTCTTCCTAACACTTTGGGCAAGTATGTTTTGATTTGGAACTAAGGATATTAGATCGCTAAAGGTTCAATGAAAACATCATCTGGTTGAAGAAGACACTTGGGAAACTAAGAAAGACATGCGAGACAAGTACTCTCACTTGTTTGAGCATTTAGGCACTACATTCATCATAATTTAGCTCACTTTTTCTTGTTTGATCATTCGGGGACGAACGACAGGTAAATTGGTATCTATTGTAACGACCATTCCAGTTGTTAAGGGCGAACTATTTTCTTTTAAAAAATCAGGTGAGAATACTTCTGGAATAGTAAGTTGAAAATTTAAGGCTAGGCTATTCTTAGACAAAATCTGAGCAATGGAAAGTCTATAGATATCTGTGAAAAGGATTGGGTTAAACATCTAAGTAGAGTGTATTTTTCTTACAACTAAGACGTTAAGGAGTCCACAAGACTTTTCAAAAGTGAATTCGGGTAAGTAGAACTCTCGATATTGAACTTGAAATGAATGATGAGTTGGTTTGATACGTCAAGGTTTGAATGTGTGTTGCAAAATAAGCTAATTTGGGAGGCTATATGTGGTTCTATCCCATGCAAGCCACTATAGAAGGTGACACACCGCTATATAGGGTTGTTATAGCGAGGTTCGTCATAGTTAATGTAGAAAATTCCCCAAAACCTCTTATTATTTTACAAGTGAATTTTGTGTAAGAGCAAAGGCGACCTAGAATGAATTTCATCAGTTTTCCATTGGAATCCTTTGTAAAAGTAAGTAAATTGCTCCATTAACTTGATACTTTGATTCCTAGGCCTAAGTGGAAGTATTTGTATTCCTAGGGGAGGGTTTGGGTTCATCTAAAGTGGGAAAAAATTGGGTTAATGAGGATTTTGGGGTGTAAGACCTTGGGTTGTTGTAAAGATCTTGATTTATTTACCACAATTCACTAATGTAACCATGAGATTGATAGTTCTAAGTGAATTAATGGTGGAAAAACCCTAGATTGGGTTGGAAAATCATGAGGTTGGCCTGAGCTTCGAAATTAAGCTATAATCCAGGAATATTTAAGTCAATTGTGATTAATTTTGTACTGATGTTATTATTTTAGATCAAGAACAAGCTAAAACTTCATAAACAGAGCCAGAAGTTTGTGTTCAGATTTCTTCAACAGTTGTTTAGCGTCCAACTAGGCTAGGCTTAATTGAGTAGTTAGACATGTCTTTAATTGCATAATACCTTGTAAATTACCTTGAGATTGCATGTATAGGTGTTCAGTCAAAGAGTCTGGGCGGATGAATGCGTGTTTATAGTTGTTTAGGATAGTAAAGTATTTATTGTTGTTGGGTGTTATTCTAGGGGTGTTAATTTCTAGGTAATTGGGTTATAAGCTAGAAAACTGCCCAGGAAGAGTCATTTGGTATAGGTGATGGTTTTTTGGTTTCCCATTTATGTTATATGTGCTTGATAACTTCTTTGTTAGTATTACATGTATATGCATGGTTAGGCAAATAAGAGAAGTATAAATTGAAATGATAGTTTGTTGTTAATCTCATGCATTGAATGTGTTTACTTTAGAGTATGTGTGTGTTTTTATTCATTGTGATTGTGATGTGTGATATGTGTTTTTCATTTAGATCGGGTACCATGCCCGTTGCTTTTTCAGGTACAATGGGACCAAGACGAAACACTGTACCACTGCTTGCTTCACCACATCCATCCCCAACTCAGAGTGAAATTGAGAGGGAATCTAGTAGCTCAAAGGTCCGAATAAATACTGAAATCAAAGATCATTCCCCTCGAGCTACCACGTCACGAACATCAAGAGTTATTGTGCAGCACACTCCTTCCTAGTTTGAAGAGGAAGGCAGTGAGTTCGAAAGTGGTGAAGACTCTGACATCGGTCATCAAGAGAGTACAAATGAACCTCAACAAGATGAAGGTGAGGAAGATAATGAGGCCCAAGAAGAGAATGATGATGATAGCGATGGGGCATCGATGATACAATATATCCACCAACAGGAGTCTGACCCAGTAGTGAGGCAACAAATCATTGACTGCTTTCGCCGGATGTGGACAGTCCCCATGTCAGAAGACTTCTTTAGGAATGGCATAGTGTCAAAGGCTGGAGGTTTTGGTGGGCGATCCATTATCCGGATTGGTTGTGGCAAATATCCAGGCATTCCCAGCAATTTATAGACTCTTCCAAATGCACTAGTTTGAATGGACGAACAACGTGCTGGGAGAGTTCACACACCATCTTACTAGAGAATTCTATGTCTCTTATGTGGCCATTTGAACTTTGCCGCAGATACTGAAACGACAAAGAGGACACAAAAATCAGTTGTAGCCACTTGGGGACCATTAAATACAGTCTCGTTGAGGGGTCAGACCATGGATATCTTTGAGACCATGATCAACAGGATGCTATATAGCCCAGAATACACGGCACCAACCTCAGTATGATTATTTGAAGGCCAACACCATGTAGTGACTAGTGACACGGAGATGGAGGATCCGAGTTCGAGGGAGCACCTCATGGGATAGATTGCTGGGTATATTTCCATCGAGGGAGAGGCTACATGGGTATTAGAGGTGCATGTACAAATTATAAAGGCGTCACTCTCCTTTCCTGCCAAGGTTTTATGAAGTTTCCTTATAATTTCAAAATTCATTAACCAAGTTCATGTTTTCAAGACATCTCTTCAAATATGTTACTATGCTTAGCTTGGTCATGAATTCCATGTTTTTGATTATCTCCCCTTATGATAATGTTTTACGTTTCATACATGTCCTTCATATTTACTAAATCATATGCACTAATGTATATTTGTGCCTACATCATTTCACTAATGTAGGGCTTGATGACTCACCTCCTTCGTTTGTGGCTTGTTGATCATCTTAAGGATTCGAAGAATTGGTGAGTCCTCATACTCCAAGGAGGATATCACCTTTATTGCTTCCTTAAGTCTTTTATTTTCGGATGTTGTACGTGGTGTACGAGTTACATCCCGATCACTTCTTTTGATGATATAGAAAGGCTTGTCAAGACTATGTTAGACTTCTACTTTTAAATGTCAAACTCTCTTATTAATGTGTATGTTTTACTTTGATCTATTACTATGTGTATATGTATGTCAACTGACTTGTGTAGGGTCTCACGGAGTCTTATACGCCATATCACGTCAAGGGTGTACTTTGATTCGTGACAAGAATGAAGTTAGATAAATATTTATGTGAAGAAATTGATAATGACAACAAAGAATTTAACATTATGTTTTGGTGGAAAATGAACACAGCTAGATTTCCAANCACGACGTTTTGTACTATTTCAGTCTCCATCTATGTATATAGACTTGTCTTTTTCCTTTCGAGACAGTCTAATCTCTGTTGTCCAGTTTTGGGACTTGTACTCATTTTGTAGTAGCTCTGTACTGGTGACTTCCAGGTTCTGGGAGGGATTTTTATTTGTATATATGTTTTGGGTTGCTTCCGCCTATTTATATTGTTATTTTCCTACTCTTGTTTAATTTCTACCCTCAGACCCATTACTTATTGTTCCGGGTTATGGGTTGGCTTACCTGCTGGTAGGTTATAGTAGGTGCCATCATGACTTGATAAATCGGGTCGTGACACAGATAGATTTCCAATTCTTTCTGAGATGACTTGTGATGTACTATTAGATATTCCAGTTTCAAGTGTTGCATCTGAATGTGCGTTTAGTACTGACGAACGTCTTTTCGATCTATTTAGGAGCTCATTGACTCCTAAATTAGTGCAAGTTTTAGTGTGTCTTCAAGATTGTCTACGAAGTGAAAAACTAAAACAACCTATAAGTGTTGAGGAAGATTTTGATAATCTCTAGCAAATTGAAAAAAGGTAATAGTATTTTTATTATATTTATTGTATACTTTTGTTGTAAATGGCTTATATATACGATATATTATTGTTCTTTTCAGATTTAGCCAACACGGCAAAAGATCCTACAATAGTTGACGTGTAGTACAATTGTACCTGCAAGATGACTTTCATAAGGTTAGGTTAAGCAATGAAAGTTGTAAGTTAATTGTTATGCACTTGTGTTGATTACAATCTTGCATATTGAAACTATACATAAAGCTTGTCTCTCCAATTAGAATAATAGATTTATTTTTTATTTTTTATCATAATATCAGTGCATATCTCTGTTTCTTAAAACTTTTTTTATTGCATTCATGGTTGGTTAGGACATCTCACCGCAACAATGTTTGCTTCATCTTTTGATTTGTCAATGTTGCTCGCTGCGCTTAGATTTGATGGACCTCTGTAAGATGGCTTTCTTGCTTGTAATTGGACTTCGTGCTAAACTTAGGATCAAATATTCTGGCCATTTGGATCCACTTCTGGTGAAAAGGGTAAGTTTGGGTAACAATAACTCATATTCTTTGTGTAGTGAAGAAACTTGATGAGTCTGGAATACTGGATTATCTTCAATTACTGCATTTTTCCATTGTATCTTAGATCCCCATCACATAGTTATTTGTTGTTGTATTGGTGAGGCCACTCAGATTTTCTTTCAAATAGGTTATGGACAATGTTTATAAGGTTGCTATGACTTATGTTGATTTTCTACACAATGTTAACTTTGATGCCGTTAAGAGAGATACTGATGGTGTTGGAGATTGGGGAGGGTGATGAGAGAGAAAGATATGTGATTATTATTGTTAAAAGGGAAAAGGGTTTGGTGGACCTTTATACTTTACTAGGATTGTAAACTTGACCCTTCAACTCTCCAAAGTTTCAACTAGACACTTCAACTCTATCAAAATAGAAATTTTAAACCCTTATGTCAGTCGTGTTCCTTACTCGATCTAACATGGATGACACTTATCGTATCCATGTAAAAAAAAAGCCACAACATATCCATCTCATTAATTTAATGGTCATAGTGCTATTTTTATATATTTATTTTATCTAACAAATAAATACTTTTAAAAATGAATTTTCACCTCGTTCTCAAGAACCCCAACTCAAAAGAAAGTCCATGAGAGCCCCATTTGAGCTTATAATTTCATCAAAACTGATATTAACATCAATAGAAGAAAGCACTCAAATCCTACTACTCCTAATACTAAACTTGACACCAAAAAGCTTGAAATTGAAAGAAAACTCAAGCTTGAAAGAAAAAAGATTAAGAAATATGAAAATTTCAAAGTTGTATCTACAATTTAAAAGAGAGATGAAAATTTGTTCTTTGTTTTTTTAAAAGTTTTGCTTCTAAAAAAGATAAAATAAAAAGAAACAATTAGTAGCAGCAAAAATCCTTCTTCAATTTTGATCTGATAATTCAATTTGGAGAAGTATTTTTTCTTTCTTTTCCAATTATTTTTGTTGTTGGATTTTTGATGAATGTGTAGTTTTCATTTGAAAATGAGGTAAAGTGAGATTGCAAGAAAAAATTAATTGATAATAAAGAGAATAGTGATATAGTAGGTGGCGGATCTGCTATTTTCCAAAAAGGGTGGGTGGGTGAGTTTGAAGAAGATTAGGTTTTCTTTTTCTTTTTTGCTTTTATTAAAAGTAGGTTAATTGTTTTTACTTTTTATTTAATTTTAGTAACTTTTTAAATCAATTCACGCTCTTATTTCGCGTGTGTAACATCCATTTTTCCAACTTAGCTAAATATATACCACATAAAGCCGGTTAATGATCAAAGGGGCTTAGAATTTCTATTTTGTTTGAGTTGAAGTATCCAGTTGAAAATTTGTGGAGAAGAAGGGTCCAATTTACAATCTCAGTCAAGTATAAGGGTCCACCAGACCCTTTTGCTTTATTAAAATATTAATTATGGAGTTCAAATGTAAAGATAATTAATCAATCCTAGTTTTAAGAGATGTGGATATCTTATTGTATCTTCAATAATATATATGGTATAAAATATTAAAAATGGTAATATATGTAATTATTTGAAAGTAGAGGTCTGGTTAGAATATATGGTAGTGATGTGTGTCTAATAAGGTAGTTTATCCTATAAGATATGACTCACGCATCTAACCTTGAAATAATTAGAGAAATAAAATAAAAGTAGAATTATCTAACTTACATTACAAATTTTTAGCCCAAAACACAATTTTGTATATAATAGTATACACATACAAAACTTTCATATTTCTTTTTTACAAAATATGTTTAAAAACTTGATACAAAATATTATGCACCAACATATAATGTTATACGAAATTATAAGAGTTATTTATACACTTGTATACATAAATATACAATTTTATACACTATTATACAAAACCAAATTTCGCCAAACTTTATCACTTGATTTCTCTCGAACGATAAGATGAAATATTCTCAAAATTCGTGAAGAGGTAGATCTGTTGATGACCTTTCAACCTAGTCGTGAGATGTCATGAATCTGTAATGACCCGAATCGTCGTTATTTAGGAGAAACAAAAATTCGAGAAAATCTGGGCCATTGTCCCGCCATAGGGGGCCAGATGCCACTAGGGCGGCGGCGCCAAGGCGGGGTAAATTGGCGCCAGAGCGGGATAGGCGAGATAGAACTTAAATAATGCGAAATCCTATTTTCTCCTTCTTCCTAAAATACCTAATTTAGTCGTAAAACACCTTATAAACCCCCAAAAAGCTGCTGCAAGTTTGGGAAGAAGGGAGAGAGAGATTTCTAGCATGAAGATGTCGATGGATTGCGAATTTCCGATCAAGATCACCGTCACAAATTCCGAAAACAAGAATCAAAGACCAAAACTCTGTGCATCTGCTTGGCGCCCAGGTAGGCTAGGTTTATGAATTGAGTAGTTTAAATCTATGCTTACTGCGTAATATATGTAAATCGATGGTAGGATTTATGCGTAGGCCTTCATTCACCGAATGATCCATGATTCAAACCCTAGAAAGAAGCCTTAGACGATGAATTAAGGCTGAGTATGGTAGAATTAGGATTGCATGAATTAAGGTAGGGAAGTACCCATGCTACGTTTTTCTATCAAATCAAGCAACCTAGTTTATTTTCAGAAAACTACCCATTATCCGTCTATTCTCGACTAGTTAATCATCATACAATTATCATTAGTCTAGTAATGAAGTAAAGAGTGTAAGAGACGAGAAAATTACCTGGATTTTGATGTTCGGAACTAGGGAATTGAGAGAGTTTGGGAGAGTTTTGTGAGGAGAGAGGGGAAACCATTCCTCATTTCCCTTATACTATTTCCTGATCTCCGGCCTCAGTGGGAGATCCTCGCCACAACGGTCCCGCCTCAGCAGGAAGGCTCCCGCCCTGGCGAGCCAGACTTAGTTTAAAAACGCTTTCGTTTCTTTGTGTTTTGCCGCATTCTTCACTTAGTCTTCGAGCATAGTACTTTTATTACATCAATAAATTGAAAAGTCACCATTCGTTATGATTCCGTTGTGGACTAAGTATTAAATTTAAAGTAAATTGAAACGGGGTATGTGATGTCCCATGCATAGTCGTTCGGGGAAGAACGAGGGGTAAATTGGTATCTATTGTAACGATCTGAACCGTCGTTATTTAGTAGAAAAAAAATCCAGGAAAATCTAGGCAATTGTCCCACCATAGCGGGCCAGATGCCGCTAAGGCGGCGGCGCCAGGGCGGGGTAAGTTGGCGCCAGAGCGGGATAGGCGAGACCGAACTTAAATAACCCAAAATCCTATTTTCTCCTTCTTCCTAAAATACCTAATTTAGTCGTAAAACACCTTAGAAACCCCAAAAACCTACTGCAAGCTTGGGAAGAAGGGAGAGAGATTTTTAGCATGAAGATGTCGATGGATTGCAAATTTCTGGTCAAGATCACCGTCACAAAATTCCAGAAACAAGAATCAAAGACCAAATGAATTAAGTAGTTTAAATCTGTATCTACTGCGTAATATATGTAAATCGATGATAGGATTTATGCGTAGGCCTTCGTGCATCGAATGAACTACGATTCATACCCTAAAAAAAGCCTTAGACGATGAATTAGGGCTGAGTATGGTCGAATTAGGGTTGCATGATGTGCGTGATGAGTAGATCCATTGTAGGTGATGGTTGTGATTCTATGATTGTGTGATGTATGTTGTTCTTGCTTCATTATGATACTTGCATGTATATGAATTAAGGGTGGCAAACGGACAGGACCGGATCAACAGGACCGGTTTTACCGGAACCGGTCCTCGTTACCGGATTTCGTTACCGGAACCGGTTTTACCGGAAATTTCCAAAGGTTCCGTCCGGTCCCTTAGTTACCGGATTGGAACCGGTTTGGACTGGACCGGAACTGGTTCTTACCGGATCATTTTGTACCGGTAATTTTTTTTTTTATTAACTTTAATTATTATATAATATTATATTATTAATTAATAAAATTATATTATTAAAAAACTTCAATCTAAAACTTTAAACTTTAAAGTTACTTTAAAGTTTCAATTGAATTTAAGTTTAAACTTTAAAGTTTAAAGTTTAAAATTGACTTTAAATTTTAAAGTTTATAACTTTATATTGAATTTAAAGTTTAAAATTGATTTTAAAGTTTAAAGTTTATATTGAATTTAAAGTTTAAACCTTAAAATTCAATTTTATATTAAAGTTTAAACTTTAAACTAAAATTAAAATAGTTGAAAATTAAATTTCTAAAATGACTTGGATTAAATATAAGAGACTATTTTAAAAGAAAATCAAGGCGAATAGCCGTATATTTATTCAAATAAATAAATTGTACAATACAAATATTAGAAAGAGACAAAGAGTACATAATCTAGGTATTGAATATTAATTATTGTACTAAC